>NW_027645361.1:0-7500 GCF_032717465.1 Coenobita brevimanus | reverse complement strand
GGACGTGAATTCGTACTTGTGTTAGGACTTAAGTTGGTACTTGTGTTTGGACCCAAGTTGGTACCTGTGTTGGGACTTGATTTGGCACTTGAGTTTGAACTTTAGTTGCTACTTGAGTTGGGATTTAAACTGACACTTGTGTTGGGACTTAAGTTGGCAATTGTAAAGTTGGCACTTGTTTTGGGACTTAAGTTGGCACTTGAGTCGGAGCTAAACACTTGAGTTGGCATTTAAGTCACCACTTGAGTTGGCACTTCAATTGTCACTTTAATTGACAGTTAAGTTGGGCCTTGTATTGGGATTTGAGTTGGGCCTTGAGTTGTGACTTGACACTTGAGTTGGCACTTGAATTGGCATTTGAGCTGACACTATTTGGCACTTGAGTTTGCACTTAAGTTGACATTTGAGTTGGCACTTTTGTTCACACTTAAGTTGGCACTTACATTGACACTTGAATTTGGCACTTACGTTTTTATTTTCTCTTATCATACTTCAGAACCACAGGTGTTTAGTGATAAAGTGGACGGGCGTTTGAACCGAGTGTGAGACTCAAGTGTTGTTGGCGTCACTTCATAGGCTGTTGCTTGGATTTGCTGGATTTCCCTCCATTGTCCTCCTTACTGCGATCTTGCCTTGTTCCCGCTGCACCCTCCAAAGGTATGCTATTTGGCTTCTGCTAATTCTGTACTCGTTTTACTCTAACTTGGCCCAAATTTTCCATCCCTCCAACCTGAATGCTGAGTTGTAGCAATAGATTAATGCTAGAAAATGTAAGTCACAAAAAAGTGGTATGGACAGAGAGCCGTAGCGTTGTCCGTTTCTGCCAATGACCCATGTGAAGTAAGCTGCAAAAAGGACGAAAATTTGGGCCATTTACAATGAAAAAATAATATACTGCGTGATACAGTGATAATCTAGGACGTTGTGGAGAGTTGAGAAGTTTGTGGTTTGCAATAGAGGGACAGGAAGACAGAGACAGACAGATAGAAGACAGACAGACGCAGGGTAAGGAGACAGACAGAGGAGACGAAGCGTAGCGTTATTATGAGTGTAGTTGACTTCATAGAACATTGCATCATAGTTGTGCCCAAACTTTAATAGCACGTCTTCTTATGTATAACCAAAGTCGTTTGACGTGTAATGAACTAACACACACACACACACACACACACACACACACACACACACACACACACACCGTTCATGCCTCACACCATGAAAACAACATCCGCATGACAACATCCCCCACACACACATACTCACATACTCGTATAACACACACACACACACACACACACACACACACACACACACACACACACACACACACACACACACACACACACACACACACACACACACACACACACACACACACACACACACACACACACACACACACACACACACACACACACACACACACACACACACACACACACATGCAATTACATCAAACCGTTCATGCCTTACTCCACCGTGAACACAACACATCCACATACCCAACAACACACACACACACACACACACACACACACACACACACACATACTCGTACACATACACACACACACACACACACACACACACACACACACACACACACACACACACACACACACACACACACACACACACACACACACACACACACACACACACACACACACACACACACACACACACACACACACACACACACACACACACACACACACACACACACACACACACACACACACACACACACACACACACACACACACACACACACACACACACACACACACACACACACACACACACACACACACACACACACACACACACACACACACACACACACACACACACACACACACACACACACACACACACACACACACACACACTGCAACCACATCAAACCGTACACCCCTTACCCCACCGTACACACAACACATCCACATACCTAACCACACACACACACACACACACACACAAACACAAGTATTCTATGATGGGTCTTGCTGATAGAGGTGTGTGTGTGTGTGTGTGTGTGTGTGTGTGTGTGTGTGTGTTGTGAGGTGGGCAGGTTGCCATGGTAACACAGATGCCCTGCACCAGCCAAGCTGGTGGAGTGGGTGTCTAGCGGTGCATTGTGGTGAGACACATACACCCACAGGCACATAATTACACACACACACACACACACACACACACACACACACACACACACACACGTACAAATACACACACGTACACTGAGGAAGGGTGAGGCAGAGACTGGCAGGGAGAGGCAGAAACGGGTGGGAAAAAGCAGGGAGAGGGAGGCAGAGTCAGGGTGAGGCAGGGAAAAGCACTGCAGTGAATATAATGTGTCTGTGTTTTTGTCTTTAGCTGTAGGCAATGACGGAGAGAGAGAGAGAGAGAGAGAGAGAGAGAGAGAGAGAGAGAGAAGAGAGAGGGGGGGGAGGGGGATCACACACACGTTTCGATCCAGAAAAACAGGTCAATCATGAGCAGAAAAAATTATATCTTGGCCATAAGAAGGGATTTTTCTCATGACAGTTTTTTTTAATACACACACGATTGTGAACAGGCATAAGAGTAACTACGTACACACACACACACACACACACACACACTCTCTCTCTCTCTCTCTCTCTCTCTCTGCTGCTCCAAGGAAAGTCATCAAACGTCACTAAAGCTGTGGTACCCTCCGTCTGAACCTACTTTCTACCCACTGACCTACTCTCCCCATTCCTCTCTCATTTTCCGCAGTCTCTTCCCACTCCCCTTCCACTGCCACTCTCCCCACTCCCCTCTCATTCTCCCCACTCTCCCCATTCCCCTCTCACACTCCTCACACCCTCTCTCATTTTCTGCAATCCTTTCCCACGTCCACTCTGCCTACTCTCCCCACTCCCCTCTCACTTTCCCCACTCCCTTTCCCGTCCGACTCTCCCCATTCAATATAGTCTTGTGTGTGGGAGGGGGGGAAAGAAGGGTGGCATACGGATGTGGTGGGGGCGTTGTAGAAATGCGTGTTCATGGGCGCCTACGTGTGTGTAATTCACCGGGTCGGTCAGGATCACTTGATGGTCGTGATCGTCAGCTTTTACCCTCCCGGAAGGGAGCTGAGAGCTCATGTAGTCCGATCTAAGGGCAAGGCTGTGACCTTCACACACGCACACACCCGTCCCCTTGCTCAAGGGGGACAGTAACCACCCACTTCGTCAGTGAAACTTTTCGCAACCTGAGCGAGGCGCGAACTCCCGTCCACCAGTTGGCAAGCGGGAACGTTACCACTGCACCAGCGAGCGGTGTGTGTGTGTGTGTGTGTGTGTGTGTGTGTGTGTGTGTGTGTGCGCGCGTGCGTGTTTGTGTGTGTGTGTGTGTGTGTGTGTGTGTGTGTGTGTGTGTAGAGGGTGGTTGAAGGGTGGCATACGGATGTACGGATGTATGGGGGAGGGTGTTATAGAAATGTGTGTGTTCATGGGCGCCAAGGTGGCAGTACGGTACGGTACGGAAAAAATATCATAATTCCGATAGTTTAAAAACACCGCACCGTAGTTTCGTTGCATACATAAAGAACCGTACCGTACTGGTGCGATAAAATGAAATTTCGTTCCGAACTTTCGTACCTAATTTCGTACTGTACGTCTGCCATTACGTGTCTGTGAAAATTAATCGATAATATAAATTATTTTTGCAAGCAATTCCTCGTCCAGTTTCAATACTCACTTATTATATTTGTGTTTTTTGCTGTTAGTGGAAATTATATATTAAGTGTGTGTGTGTGTGTGTGTGTGTGTGTGTGAGGTAATTGACCTAACATTTGATTTACATTCATATGGCAATGGGATTAAATAAAATTAAGGATTACTGACTTGGATTGTTCTAGAATTTTCTGTGAAAAATTGTGTTTAAATCAGACTATGATAAAACTCAACCACTTAACGGGTCACGTAGCAATGCTGCAGCCGGCCCTACAGTAAATACCTAATCCAAATCATTATTTATATACTATTGTATAATCAAATCTATAAATTAATCACTTAACTCTGTAGGCCTACAGTGGGCAAGGAATAGACGAGATACGTACAGCAAAACAAATGTCAAATAATAGAAATATCTATCTATCTATCTATTGCCAGACGCCATAATCCCGTAAGGGGTGGCCACTTGACTTTGAGTTACCTATTTTACAGGGAGGGGCACTAACCCTCCGCCAACCCACTTGTTGACATGTAGGGAGCACGTATGGGTTGGTTATATGGTAACCACCCAGCGTTGTAAATGGTTTCTTGGCTTACAGGAAACCATTAGGCTTGTCACTCAATATAAAGCCACCTGTGAAGGAAAGAAAAGCAATAAGAAGTGACAGGAAAGATGGGAGAAATAGGAAGAGAGGAGGACAGACAGAAAAAGAATGATAAAGGCTAAGGAAGAGGTAGGTAGCACTACATCAAGTGAGTGGATGATGGTCGCCACCACCTACCAGATTATTACCCAAGTGCTAAAATATGGTGCTGATCTAAGTGACGTGCCTTGGAAATGATGCTGGTAGCGGATTCTGAGAGGTGTCTGGATTACGAGAAAATCTGCGAGAACTTTTGCGATGTGCATACGAGGTTTTGATAAGTGGTATTCTGGAGAGTGTTGTACGACAATCTTAAGACCAACACCAGGTTGCGCCAGGGCAAGTGTTGGTCAATCAAGGAGCGGAAGGTTTCTCTATTTAAACCTGAGTAACCAATCACAGTACACCGGAGTATGACGTCATAGTGGTAGCAGACGATGTTTCCACACCGCCAGTCATAATTTCCAAGACAGTATTGAAGCAGTGGAAGACCACCAAAATATTATGTACAGAAGGGCAGTGAACTTCTCAGAGGAAGAAATAAGTGCGCTGATTCATAATTTTTTCGACATTGTGTCATGTAGGTTATCACCATACTTTAGATGAGTTTCTTCTTAACACTGGCTTGTTTAATCGAATTTTTGTGAACATTATATCAATAGGCTATAATTTGTTTGTAGTAAAGGCAATATTGGCCGACAGTGCTAGTTTTACCACATATGTCGAAGTAGTACTTGCTCCGTTATGGTATTCTGGCATCGTTTTCAACGGTCTGTGCCACTTGTACTTATTATTTGTTGAAAAATCGCAACAGATGTATGCATTTAAGGATTAATTGATGCATGATTTAATTCTCAGGATTTGAGGGATGTTTGAGCTACAACATTTGTAATAATAGGAGAGTTATATGGCTTACGATGTACTTAGGGCTGCCCCTCACATGGCGCAACTCTACGAATAGAATTGACAACGCCGCATAGGGTTTGCGCTCATTTTCTAGGGCTCCTGAATATGCACTTAAGTGAAAAGTTGCTCTTACGCCCAAAGATGGTGGATTTGAGAGGATTTCTGAGCTTTCAGAATCCGCCCCCTGGGCAGTAGTACTGTACTTTTGTCTTACCAAGTTTAGGAAATATCATTCATCCATCCATCACCCAATCCTACGTTGCCCCATGAGGAGCGTAGGAGTCCGGGCCTAGGCAGATGGTCCTGACATTTAAGATGAGAGTTACCAGCCTCACTCATCCCTGAGTGGCATTACACGAGCAATAAACCCCAACCACTCCATGGGTATAAACCTTCGCCAGCTCAGTCCGACTGGAGCGCAATAATTACCCACTAAACCACCAGGCGCCAAAATTTGGTTATATGGTTACCACCCAGCACTGTAAATGGCTTCCTGGTGTACAGGAAACCATTTGGCTTGTCACTCAGTGTAAAGTCACCCACAGGTAGAAGGAAGAGGAAAGAATGATGGAAAGAAAGACGGAGGAGGGAGTGTAAAGTTACCCGACGGCAGAAGGACGAGGAAAGACTGAAGGAAAGAAAGACAGAAGAGGATGGAAGGAAAGAAGGATGGAGGAGAGGAAAGCGCAGACACCCGAGAGCACACTACATCGAGCGAGTGGTACTGTATATAATAACCATTATCATATGCTTCTCGTAATTACATGTCTCCCATCTAAAAGTATACACTATTCTATGTTCATTATAGCTTGACCAGAAATATTACCTTATAAGTCTGTAACACACACACACACACACACACACACACACACACACACACACACACACACACACGCTAAAACATAAGGTTATATCTTAAAACATTGGTCAGGGAAACAATTAGGTTATCCTATCTACAAGTCAGTATTTGTCATCTGGATTATTCTGGACAGTGGACAGTCACATTGGAATAATTAAGCACGGCAATGGGTACGGAAAAGGCACGGAAAAAAAAGTAATTTCGTACCGTACCGTACTTAAATGTCGTACCGTAATTTGGCACCGTTCTTACTGGTGAAAAAAATACCATACCGTACCGTACTTCCCTACAGTACCGTCCCGTACTTTTGGGGCGCCTACGTGTGTGTGTGTGTGTGTGTGTGTGTGTGGAGGGGGGAGGGGAGAGGAAGAGGAGGAGGAGGAATTATAGAGGAAAGAGTACATAAAGAGAAGAATGCAAGGAAGGTGGAAGGAAGAATGTGGAAAGGAGCAGAGAGAAGAAAGAAAAGATGAAGTTAAGTGGTATATGGAAAAGAGAATGGAACAGAGAGGGATACATGAGAGAGAGGGGAGAGAGAAAGAGAAACAACAGGAAAGGGAAGGAAAAGAAAGCAAAAGGGAAAAAAGAGGAGATGAAAGGGGGAAAGGAGGTAGGATACAGGAAAGAACATAAGCATAAGAAGAGAGGATAACTGCAGTAGGCCGGTTAGCCCACGCTAGGCAGCTCCTAGAAGAGTAACTGAACTACTAGAATGAGATAAGGATAGCAAAGAAGAAGGATCTCCCCCGCCCTCCAAACCCTGCAGCCGAAGCCGGCAGGAAAAAGTCAGAAAGAACACCACACCGTATAGAAAAACTGGCGTGGACATTTTACAGGAAAGTGTGAAGGGAGAATAGAGACTATCACAGTGTAACCTGAAAAGGAAAATTTTTTGAATTAGTATTGGTTATAAGATTTTCTTTTTTCTATATCCTCCCCTTATTAGTCATATGCTTATCTAGCCTATGCTTGAAACTCTCAATGGAAGAGGCAGCAACTACTTTACTAGGTAGCTTATTCCATTCGTCTACTACTCTATTACCAAACCAATTTCTACCTATTTCCTTTCTGAAACGGAATTTTTCTAGTTTGAAACCATTATTTCTAGTTCTATCCTGTATGCTCACTTTAAGTACCTTGCTAATATCTCCCTTATTTATACCATTCATCCACTTAAACACCTCAATTAAGTCTCCCCTTACTCTACGCCTCTCTAGCGAATGCAGACTTAGTCTTTTCAGTCTGTCTTCATATGACAGGTTCCGGACGTCATGTATCATTTTTGTCATTCTTCGCTGTACATTTTCTAACGAAGTAATATCCATTCTATAGTAAGGACACCAAAATTGTACTGCGTAGTCTAAATGTGGCCTTACTAATGCTAGATAAA
>NW_027645360.1:0-4995 GCF_032717465.1 Coenobita brevimanus | reverse complement strand
AGTTAACATCACAGTTAACCACCCTGAATGAAGTGTATATATTTTGTATATAGTATTAATTATATATATATAAAAAAAAAAAAAAAAAAAATAATAATAATAATAATAATAACACAAAGAAGAATGACCCATATATGGCAGACCAGTACCATTATCTTTAAATGAAATATTAGTAACTCTTACAATAATCTTAATTTTAAACTATTTTTATTCTTGCATGTATGCAATTCACTATAATAACCCAAGTACATACTGTATTACAGTTAAATAATTTACTTTAATGCATTTATTCCAATATGTATTCAACTTATTTAAAATGTAATATTACTGAATAATCACTATTTACTATGCATAATATATGTATACAATATTCATACAATTATGTTACTTTACAATATTATGTATTTCACTTAATTAGCTTATAAGTTCATTATAATGTGTATGTAGTATGTATTAATATATTATAACTATTAAATGTCGATGGTACGTCATTTTCGCGCGGCCGAGCAAATATAGGACTACATAATAAATAGATAGATAAATAGATAGATAGAGAGACAGATAGAAGCAGGAAGTCAAATGATGAGAAGGTGTTGTGTTTTCGAGAAGCTAGCAGCGCTAAACATGCTTACACGGAGGAAAGCTGACGACAGCGGCCAGAAAGGAGATGATGCAGTTAGCTGTCAGCAGTCCTCTCGTGAGAAGGTTCTGTTGCCATGATTAACATAGGTGACAAACACACCCTACTACAACAGATTTCAGGAAAGAGAGTTTAGAAGGAGACAAGCGACCCTATAGAGAGGTCGAGACGGAGATTAGCTTGAGAACAGAGAGAGAGAGAGAGATAGCGAGACAGGGAGGTAGCTACCCAGGACTTATACTATTATACCTGTTAAATATTTCCAAGACAAATAAAGATAGTCCCATACTATTCTTTACCTCTCCCGTCACTACATGACATCTGGTGGGGAAACTACTACAAGATATAAAAGCCGCTCGACCACAAGTCTAACATATACTTCTCTACAATTAACTACAAAGTCTTTATGACAGGTGTTGGTGTTAGTGTTGGTGTTTGGTGGTTGGTGTTGGTGTTGGTGTTGGTGGTTGGTGTTGGTGTTGGTGGTTGGTGTTGGTGGTTGGTGTTGGTGTTGGTGGTTGGTGCTGGTGTTTGGTGGTTGGTGTTGGTGTTGGTGGTTGGTGTTGGTGTTGGTGGTTGGTGTTGGTGGTTGGTGTTGGTGTTGGTGTTTGGTGGTTGGTGTTGGTGTTTGGTGGTTGGTGTTGGTGTTTGGTGGTTGGTGTTGGTGGTTGGTGTTGGTGTTGGTGGTTGGTGTTGGTGTTGGTGGTTGGTGTTGGTGGTTGGTGTTGGTGGTTGGTGTTGGTGTTGGTGGTTGGTGTTGGTGGTTGGTGTTGGTGTTGGTGGTTGGTGTTGGTGTTGGTGTTGGTGGTTGGTGTTGGTGGTTGGTGTTGGTGTTGGTGGTTGGTGTTGGTGTTGGTGTTGGTGGTTGGTGTTGGTGGTTGGTGTTGGTGGTTGGTGTTGGTGGTTGGTGTTGGTGTTGGTGTTGGTGGTTGGTGTTGGTGTTTGGTGGTTGGTGTTGGTGTTGGTGTTGGTGTTGGTGGTGTTGGTGGTTGGTGTTGGTGTTGGTGTTGGTGTTGGTGGTTGGTGTTGGTGTTGGTGGTTGGTGTTGGTGTTGGTGGTTGGTGTTGGTGTTGGTGTTGGTGGTGTTGGTGTTGGTGGTGTTGGTGTTGGTGGTGTTGGTGTTGGTGTTGGTGGTTGGTGTTGGTGGTTGGTGTTGGTGTTGGTGGTGTTGGTGTTGGTGTTGGTGTTGTTGGTGTTGGTGTTGGTGGTGTTGGTGTTGGTGGTTGGTGTTGGTGGTGGTTGGTGTTGGTGGTGTTGGTGTTGGTGTTGGTGTTGGTGGTTGGTGTTGGTGTTTGGTGGTTGGTGTTGGTGTTGGTGTTTGGTGTTGGTGTTGGTGTTGGTGGTTGGTGTTGGTGGTTGGTGTTGGTGTTGGTGTTTGGTGGTTGGTGTTGGTGGTTGGTGTTTGGTGGTTGGTGTTGGTGGTTGGTGTTGGTGTTGGTGGTTGGTGTTGGTGTTGGTGTTTGGTGGTTGGTGTTGGTGGTTGGTGTTTGGTGGTTGGTGTTGGTGGTTGGTGTTTGGTGGTTGGTGTTGGTGGTTGGTGTTGGTGGTTGGTGTTGGTGGTTGGTGTTTGGTGGTTGGTGTTGGTGGTTGGTGTTGGTGGTTGGTGTTGGTGGTTGGTGTTGGTGGTTGGTGTTTGGTGGTTGGTGTTGGTGTTGGTGTTGGTGGTTGGTGTTGGTGGTTGCTGTTGCGGTGTTGCTGTTGCGGTGTTGCTGTTGCGGTGTTGCTGTTGGTGTTGGTGTTGGTGTTGGTGTTGGTGTTGCTGTCTGTGTGTGTGTGTGTGTGTGTGTGTGTGTGTGTGTGTGTGTGTGTGCTAAGCGGTGCACCAAACACACGAGGCCTGAGTTGGCCAATGTTAACGTGTTTGTTTTACCGTCACCATCATAAAGCACTGTGTTCTTGCTGCGGCGTGTTGATGGTTATATTATATACTTGTAACACGTCCCAGTGTTTTATGTTTGTATCAGCAGTGGCACCAAGAATGTTAAGCAGGAAATCAGCTTCAGATGTAATTGCGAGTTAAGAATGACGGGTGGGGGATGGGTGGGTAGGGGTATGGGGGGGGGTTGGGGTGGAGGTCGTTTCGTCCCCCTCTACCCTCTTACCTGGGTATACAGCAGTAGGAAGGGGGCATCCCTGGCCAGAAATTAGTCATCGTCAGTGTATATATATTTCCTCCTCTGTCAGTTTTTTTTCATTGTACATTTCTTGCCTTCTTTGTCTTTTTTTTTTTTTTTCAGATTTTACTGTGTATTCCTTGCCTCTTTTGTCACCTTTTCCTTTTTTTTTTTTACTGTATATTATTTTTGACACCACCTGCCTACCTGTCAGCCTGCCAGCCAACTAGATTGCTTTCTTGCCTGCATACTATATATTCCTATATGTTTTGCCTGGCGCTGATGGGAAGCCTGTGCGTGGTGGCGTTGGGTGGAGCAGCAGCGACATGCATCCGCGAGCCAAACCTCCATATATTTCCCTGCACCTCGCCGTGGGGAGGGTGTGCATGGAGAGTCTGTTTACCGAAGTGCATGATGGCAACAGAAGATGAGGAAGATACGAGTGATATGTCTGCATGACTAATGTGCCTGAGGGTTCTGCTATCTGAAATGCATGGTGGCTATTGCCAATGGACAGGAGACTCAAAGGGTGAGACAGGCAGTCAGACGGACGGGTAGACAGAACAGGTTGTTGCTGAACATCGGTTAGTCTAGCTGAGCAGACCCGTCGACCACAATCAGAAACTGCTCCTACGGGACCGTCGTACATGTACATACGAGAGATGCTCGTGCTGATGATGGTCGTGGTGGAGATAATGGAAGACTTTGAAATGGTGATGAAGCTTGGTGGTGATGCGTACGGATAGGTAGAAGCTGACCAAGACAGGTGTGATGATGGTGAAGTGTGAAAAAATCATTGTGATGATAAACAGGGTGACAGAAGACGGGGGTAAGATGAAGTAGTAGGACACTAAAGTAGTGACGATGATGATGATAAATTGCAGAACGTGAGCAGTGAGGAGAATGCAGATGGCAGGAAGGGTATGGTGAGTGGATGTGGCTGTTTTCAGACTGGGGTGATGCTGCCTAGATGTCAGTGGCGTATGGAAGTCCATGGAAAGGGTGGGTGGGCATAGGGGTGGATCCTTTTTTTTTTTATTATTATTATTAGGGGACAAGCGAAGCCAGCTTCTACAGCTGGGGTATTTAGGGGGGTGCTGTAAGCCCATCCAGGAAATTTTTTGAAAATCAAGCATTTTTAGGGGCATTTTGAGACCTCAGGTGGGATATATTGCACTAATTTGATATTCAATGGCAATACAATATAAAGAAGCTTATGTATCTTGGCTTGCCAAAGCCCGAGCCCTGACACATTCTGAACAACGAACCTCACTACACAAGCCACAGCTGAACACCACTATCCGTCTGACGGTAGTCCCTTCCCCTCACATCGGATCCACAGACTAAAGACCGCTACACTCCCAGTCAAAACTCACACGTTCTGGACACGACCAAACTGACGAATAATATATTACGGAGTGTCCCACTCCCAATATACAAGAATAAACTTAATGTATTAGGGATTACTTAGGTAAAGTATTGAAAGTAATATACTAATACTTATGATCAAATGGTGCTTATAACAGCGTGTAATTGAAGAAAGAGAAGAATTATATATTTGCGTAATGCGTATGATGTTTCTCTTCTCTGGCTGCTCATGCCAGCTAACGACTGTCAAACTTCCTTGCCAGGAGTATGACAAATAAAAACACCCTTCCTCTCTTCAGAAATGCAGGCTGTTGGTTAGTTACAACCATCATTTTGTAACAATCGATAAGGGAAGTTTATAGTTTCTACACCAACCAATTCATGGGGACCTATGCCATAGGGGCAAATGTTTTGTATACCGTTACTTATTTAGATCTGGGACAAAGCGAGGGGGGAGGGGTCATGGCCGAGTGCCCCCCCCCCCCATATACGCCAATGTAGTTGCCATACAATCTCAGATACTGTACAATGGCCGTCAGTGCTAATCCTATTCAGCACCATCATCATCATTGTGCCTCTTTTTCCAACTTGTGTCGAAGAGACTGAGGTGGAGGCAGAGAGCACTAAGAGAAACGTATTACGTTGAGGTTTAATGGTAAAGGATGTGTAACAGGCTCCAGATCACAGGCATAAAACCAAAAATTACAGAGGAAAAGGGAGGACCTCAGTGCTTTATTATTATTGCAGCACCTGTGAAAAATGGAACGCGTTTGGTCAATCTTTATCGCTGCTGATTATCTTAAAACGTGGGATACACACGTTCCATACATGTTCATCAAAAAATATTGCCTTCCTCCTCACGAATTAAGAATT
>NW_027645359.1:0-20148 GCF_032717465.1 Coenobita brevimanus | reverse complement strand
ACAGCCTAAGCCATTGGGTGGAGATACATTGGTTGTATCGTTCCTGCTCCGGTAAGGATAGGCCGGTCCTGCTATGGACACTGAATGGCTGATGATATATATATATATATATATATATATATACTGCCAGGGAATGTTCCGCATTACCCACTGTTCCAAGCACTGGAGGTCGACGAATAGTCACAAAGCTGCAGCCAGACCACACATGTCTGGTAATTGTGAGTCGGATGGAGAGTGGTGAGGGGAGGAAGGGTTAGGTGAGTTGCTCACGTCGCAGTATCGCCAGTGATAATGCGTCCGACATATACTTAGAGTGCTAAAGCAGTATGTTGTTTGTATGGTATCGTACTGTTCTCTGAGTCTGTCTGCATTACTGCATATATAATACATGTTTACTGTCAAAGGTATGTATGTTTCTTTGCCTTCGTTTTGTAATGTTTGATAGGAATGATAGTTACAGAAACTGATCTTATAATTAGGACTTCCCATGTCATTCAGCCTAAAAGAAAATGAATAGTCAGTTAACAGCTCATATATATATATATATATATATATATATATATATATTTATATATATAAATATATATGCGCAGATCGCATTGTGCGCGAGTGACCAAAAATCATAACGAAAAACCTTGAATGCGCGAGTTTACCCCACAAAACACGAGGTAGAGGCAAGAAGTGGCTTAGAAACGCCATTTTCCATCAGTACGCGACCCGCCCCACACACAACGCACCAATAATGACCTAGAGGCTCATGGGGAAGGTGCTCAAGAGGAGCCTACAATAAGATATCGCCAATAACAGCTTCCATAATAACGTTTTCGGCAATAACAGTAAGTTGGAATGGATACCCAGTTTCTATAATAATTATATTTATTTCGTGAATACCAACTTGTTATACTGCCAGTACGTCCATAACAAGATGAGGAATGAAACAAACAAGGAAGAAGAGATGAAGGAAATTGCCGAAAATGTGCGTAGTAGCATGGAGGAAAGGGAGGATCCTCCCCTCACCACCTCCCCTGACTCGCCCACCTGACTCACCAGCCGCCTCCCTCTCCACCTTCACAGCCCCACCTGACTCACCTGCTGCACCTGGCATACCTGCAACCCTTACCATAATGACTGTTGCTGCATTCTGGAAGAAATGTAACATTCAACAGGCTATAAATTTCTTCGTCAAAGCCTGGAATAATACAACATTGGCAACCGTTAAACAAGCGTGGTGCGGCCGGGGTGGTGGCGGAGGCATTGTAAGTGCGTTGCCGCACCTCAGAACCTCTGTTGTTTAAGTCCATCAGGCCTCTTGTCTACTGTTGTTAAGGTGACTGCCCATATTTTTGTTATTGCAGCTATATCTGTAGTACAATGTCTGAAAAATCTGACCTTTTTTATGTCTCTAAGGGCCAAAAAATGTCCAAGTATTAGGGGGTACCGCCCATATGTAATTTTTCCCATAAGATTATGTATTCCCAGTACGCGAATTCCCAGTGCGCGAAGTCGTGGACTGCCCAATCTCTCGCGCACTTTGCGGGCCTGCTGTATATATATATATATATGCAGAGACTTTACTTCACCGTGAAGATATGTATGCAAACTAACCACAGGAGAAATGAAAGGAGTGACAGTGAGTACTTTTGTATATTGCATCTTCAGACAGAAAGAGACAGAAACGTAAAGGGTAGAGGTCTTTTATGCACACCCGCAGCAGGTAGTGGCACACAGAACAATGGATGACCTGAATTTTTACCTGCGGATTAACTTAGGGTCACCTGCAGCAGGGAGTGGAACACAACAAAGGATGACCTGAATCTAAAAAATGCACGTGACAAAGGAGGAGGGAGTAGGAGGGGAGGAAAGGGGAGTCAGAGGGAGGGGGGAAGGGGAGAGGGGAGAGGGGAGAGGGAGGAGGGGATAAATACTGCTACTTAACTTAAGACCTAGGGCATTAATGCTTGGTGTGTCCCACACAGGTGTGACTACACCACAAGGAGATGACGGAACAATCACGTGTTAGTCTGGGGGATTCACTTCATTCATTTCATTCATTTTCCAGACGCCATGTATCCCAAACGGGGTGGCCAAGGCTTAGAGTTCATTGTTTTACAAGGAGGGGCACTAATCCTCCACCAACCCCACTTGACACGTAGGGAGAACGTTTTGCCAACAGCATCTGGTGTTCCCAGGCAGTCACCCATCCAAGTACTAACCAGACCCAACGTTGCTTTACTTGCTTTAAAATTAATTCAGTTAACAATTTATCACACTCAAAATGACCATAGCTTGTGTTTACATTCATTTCATATGGGCCAGAAATTAGGACAAGATTCTTTTACATTTCTTTCATCTAAGCTTTTTGATCTTGCTAGAATCTTGAGCCTGTCCAGTCAATATGGTGATCACTGGATGCTTTGTGTTGGAATAAAACCACTCACTCTGTTGGGCTGTTCTTACACTGTATTTATGTTGTGAGATTCTAGTTTCCAAATCTTTTCCAGATTGTCCTATATAAAATTTGTTACAGCTTTTACACGGGATTTTGTAAACAACGCCTGAATTACTGAAAGGGCTGTTCTTGATGAGGGTTTTTTTGATGGTGTTCTCATATTTGAATACCACTTGTACATTGAGTTTCCTCAGTATGTGAACAACATCAAGAAAATTTTCTATGGAAGGGGAGGGCAAGTGGTTCTTTGAATGTACTTAAGCGATCTTGGCTTATTAGTTTTCCTTAAAGGAATCGTTTCTTGGCTGTATTGTGGCACTGAGTTAGTATGCTTTGTGTAATAAGATATTTTAGCTTCTTTCTCCAATACTCTGAATCTTTTTTAGTTCATTATCTAAAAATTCTGGGTCTGAAATTCTATATGCTCTTAGGTACATGGATATGAACACAGATCTTTTTACATTAATATGATGGTTTGAATAGTAATGAACATATGACATAATATTTGTAGGTTTTCTGTATACCTTAGTCTTCAAAACATTTTGGTCCCCTGATGACTTTTTACATCCAAAATGGCAATTCATTATCCATTTCCATCTCATAAAGCATCCAGTGATCACCATATTCACTGGACAGGCTCCAAGATTCTAGCAAGATCAAAAAGCTTAGATGAAAGAAATGTAATAGAATCTTGTCTATAATTTCTGACACATATGAAAAGAATGTAAACATGAGCTATGGTCATTATAAGTGTGATAAATTGTTAACTGAATTCAATTTTAAAGCAGTATCCCCAAGACTAACACGTGATTGTTCCCTGTAATCTCCTTGTGGTGTAGTCACACCTGTGTGGGACACACCAAGGCATTAATCCTCTAGGTCTTAAGTTAAGCAGCAGTATTTATCCCCTCCTCCCTCTCCCTCTCCCCTTCCCCCCTCCCTCCCCACTCCCCTTTCCTCCCTCCTACTCCCTCCTTCTTTGTCACGTGCATTTTTTAGGGATTCAGGGTCATCCTTTGTTGTGTTCCACTCTCTGCTGCAGGTGACCCTAAGTTAATCCGCAGGTAAAAATTCAGGTCATCCATTGTTCTTGTGTGCCACCACCTGCTGCGGGTGTGCATAAAAGACCCTCTACCCTTTACGTTTCTGTCTCACTCTGTCTGAAGATGTAATATACGAAAGTACCTCACTATCGCTCCTTTTCATTTCTCCTGTGGTTAGTTTGTATATATATATATATATATATATATATATATATATATATATATAATCAGCCGTTTGAATGTCCACTGCAAGTCCGGCCTATCCCGACCGGAAGTGGGGATGATTCAGCCTATGGTATCTCTACCATATGGCTTAGGCTGGCTGGTAGAGATTGTATGTGGGTGAGAAGTGCGGTTGTAAGTATAATTGCAGTGTTGGAGTGGCTTTGTATGTGGGCGTGGTAGTTAGTGAACCAAGTGCAATTGGCCCACGCAAGCAGCTCTGGGTGCGAGCATACTTTTTACAGTATGTGACACTGGTTCAACCACAGCACCCCTTATGTCTACGAAAGCAGTACGCAGTTGGAAAAACGTTTCCAAAGTTTATTACTCTGGTGGGGTGTGAAACCTCATTCTTCAGTGTACAAAAACTCATATATATATATATATATATATATATATATATATATATATATATATATATATATATATAACAAACCTCTGTCCGAACCCTGCAAGCCTCCACAACTTTCCTGACAAAGTAACTCTACAGAGATCTACGTAATTTTTTAAGTAAATTGCTAGCATCATATTGTCATCTATCCTTACTAAATTAACGCAAATACACGATCAAAGTCAGATATTGAAGACTTACACGTGATTCCCACCCTATCACCAAACCGTCCTCTGTCCCCATTCTCCCGCCTCCCCCTCCTTAACACTCATAGTTACTAGGACACATGAGGTCTGGCTGCCGCTTCACATTCACCCATTCTCACACCAGTGCTTCGAAAAGATGGGCAATGCGGAACTTTCCCTGACTATACCTATATGCGATGTAGGCCTGTAGATATACCATCAGGGAATTCATGTTATTTTTAAAGACTCCATACTATGACTGGATAATTTGCTGGGATAGAGCTACGTTACACTGTTGGAGCTAGTAGTTCTCTCTCCTAAAATCATTTGGAGAGAGGTAATTGAGCTTCTGTTTTTACCCAATGCCATTACATTATCCTGAGTTAAGGAAATCTCAGCTGGTTACATAAAAGCAGTTTTATCAGCATTTCCTTACTTAGGGCTACAGCTTTTGGGCGGTGGCTGCGACCACTGCCAATGCATCTCATTTTGACAGCGTCTGAATCATGACAACCAGGAAACAAACTATCTGCTCACTTACATTTGTTTTCCCCAGGGTAAATAAGATGTATCCTGCCATGTTATCAGTGTAAAGAGATTAACAGAAGACAATATGTAACAAAACAGAACTGATGTTAATTACAAGAAAATATGTTATACTAATAATGGGAACATACCAGTTGATAGGAGATATGTAACTAAGTAATGTACATACAAAAGGGAATGATTAAATGTTGGTATATGCATAGGCACTAATATGTCATATAAAATAGTTATAGATATGTAATAATTATAGGCACTAGTATATATGATCTCATACAGCACAATAGGTACCACTTTCAATGTCTGGTGCACAGGTAAAGACCTACACATCCTCTCAGCCAGAATGCATACACAGAATGTATTGCATACGTTTTCCAGACGCACGAGCATCCCATTATGTGGCAAACACGTAGTGGCAACTGCCAAAAGTCGGTTAGCCAATGTGATAAGAAAAGTACTAGACATTACATACATCTCCACCAAGCACTATATCTTACTGGAAGTCAGGCATAGTGCAGTCGGAGAGCCAGAAAGAAGAATAGAAGGCAGAAGGAAGCTTATGAGATAGGATATTGTTGGAGGTTAGCCATCACGCTAAGTTACTCTGTCCAGCACACCAACGATACTGTTACAATAAAGGACCATGATTCACAGAGTCACACAACAATGTACTGTAGATATTTAACAAAGAAAAATATGCTTTTTAAACAGCGTGGGGATGTGTTTGTCCCAATGGTGGTGACAGCTACCGGAATGCTAGCTTTGAAAGCACCCCATAGAGTGGTACAATTCTAAGCTTGAAAATGGAAAAAACAATCATCAAGTTTAAAGTTAGTACTTGCTCATTAAAAACTAAACGATAATCTGACATTGGGATAAGTATAAGAGTATGCAAAGATGACTACTGACAAATCCTCTTCTTGCAATATAAATTATTGGATGGACAGAGACAATGATGTAAAATGGAGGGTGACATACAATATTTCTGTAATAACATTAACTCATATCACTTCACTAAGACATTCAAAACTTTGTATGATTGCATTCCTATTTCATTCATATGTGTAACCATACTACCTGGTAACAGAGATGACGTCTTCCACTAACATAACTTCCCCCCACGCCTTTACCAATGCCCCTAGGAGGAGGACAGGATCTCAGTCCCATAACCAAGAGATGAACCAAGGACAGCAAGTGTCAGCAATGCTGTCTACACTTTCCACAACATCTTACTCATAAAGGGAATCTGGATTATTGTTCATTTCATCTAAGTTGTCCTAACAGGTGGAGGAACAGACACAAAAACAATGGGCCTTGCTGGGAAGCTTTTTGTCTGTACTCATTAACAGGTAGAACAGAAGGTGATGAAGGACTAACATGGCCAGGAGAAGAAAAACTGCGAGAAGATGAAGAACTAATGAATTATTTTCCCGATTTTCCTCCCACTCGAAGTACGTGGGACTTTCCTCTCAAGATCATCTGCTTGCGTGAACCAATTTACTCCTAGATGACAACAAGTCTTTAAACTCAGATTTGTTACCGTTACGAGATATCACGCGGTGTGGGCGTAAATCTGTCATCCAATTTACAGCTACTAGTTTGTGAACAATGAAATACTTAGTCCTCAATGTTAATGCTTATAGGTGAGGCAGAGTTATGCTGGCGATGTATCATATCCCTCTTCAGACAATTTTAGACTTGCCAGTATATCTATCTATCTATCTATCTACGGCCAGACGCCTCAATCCCGTACGGGATGGCCACAAACAAATCGCCTTCACGTCGCCCTATCCACCGCCATTTCACTGCCCTGCTCCGAACTCACTGCCCCCTCTCATATACCTCTCCAACTCCATCCCTCCATCTCATCCTCTCGGCCTCCTCCTCCCTCTCCCACCCTCCACCTCACTCACATACACTCTCCTCGTCAGTCTCTCACCCCCTATCCTCTCCACATGGCCAAACCACCTCAGTATGTTCCTCCTATCGCATCCTATCACATCCACATCCACACCACAACGCTCCTTTATATCCTCATTTGTCATCCTGTCTCTCCATTTGACCCCACAGGCTCCTCTTTAATAACTCATTTCCTCTGCTATCACTCTTGACTTGTGTTCTTCCAACAACGTCCAAGCTTCACTTCCATACGTTAGAGTTGGTATCACACTACTGTACTGTCATGTAGTAACTTTTTCACTTCCATGCTCTTTTCCCTGTTTCTTATCACTGCTTTCAAGGAACCAGCAACCTTTCTTCCTTGTTGTACCCTTTTCAAGCACTTCACCTTCCAAATTTCCATCCTTACTCATCACACTCCCCAAGTACTTAAAAGTACTCACACTTTCCATTTCCTCTACCATCCAGCCTCACTGTACATTCACACTGACTACACCTCTCAAAGACCATCACTTTATTCTTTCCTACATTCACCTTTAGATTCCGTTTCCCTCCACACTCTCCCAAACTCATCCACCAAGCCTTGCAGCTCCCCCTCATCTTCACTCAACAACACAGTATCATCTGTAAACAACATTCCAAACACTACACTCTCTCACCAGGGCCACTCCAGCATCCACTGCCCTACCTTTGTACCTCTTTTATTACCCTGTATCTATGTACAGGGTGAACAACCATGGAGACATGACACATCCCTGTTTCAACCCAACCTTCAAAGAGAGAAAATTTACTCAGTTCACCATCCATGCCACGCACTGCAGCCTTAGCACCATCATACATACTTTTCACAAGCATTGGCAACAACTTCTCCATCTCCACTTCCATATATTCTTAATAATTTCCACAATCCTTGTCTATCCAACCTGTCATATGCTTTCTCTAAATCCATGAAAGTGCCGCACACAACTTCTTTCCCTTTCTCTAGAAAGTTTTCCCACTAAAGATCTAAGAATGAATATCTGATGCCAGTATATACTGGTGCATTTTCTGGAAGTCCGTCAGTTTTGTTTTCGCAAGATAATCATCCAAGTTACAGAGTGGACTAGGTTTTGATAACAGTTTTGAATAGGGCAAAGATTTATCGAATCTGCATATGACAAAGAATGGGTCTTAGCCAATGGATTTCTTAATGGAGTTCTGTTGACAGAAGCAGCAGTTTGGGATGTCTACACTCATCCCAACAGGTGCCTTGAGAACCTAAGGCGGTACTCCCTCAAGCACTATCATTACATTATTATTTTGCCTTTCGACAAGGGGCCACTTGGAAGCCATATGGTTGGTTAAGACATTACATCCATTGATGTTATACTGTTTACAAATCTCAGCAAAGAAGACTTATTGTTGAACTCCAAAACCATTACCGGTAATAATGCTTGATGGCATAGCTTAACTGGAGAAATAACATCAATGAAGTCACGAGCAACAGTCTTAGGAGTCTTGGCTTGGAGGGCTAAGAGAACACAGTAATATTAGAAATGATCAACTGCCACAACTAAATCACTCTGCACAAGGACTCCGTAAGGGAGAATTTAACCCAGGTTAGTGAGAAAGTGCCATTTTAAAATGGTCTGATCGTAATTCACGCGGCTAGGTGCCAAAGTGCCATTTTAAAAACAGTTTAAAATAAAAAAAATTACTGTGACCAGCATTTTTCTAAGATTCGCGGGTAAAAATTGGCAGGCATGTATGGTAATTGTTTCTCTACCATCCCCCAGACTGTCAAGGCCATACACTCACTCACTCCCCCTCACACTCGCTCTGCCGTTCACTCTGCCTGTGTGCCTAACCCCAGTGAAGGCATGATGTAAATATTTCTTCATGTAAGTGTAAGTTGTAAATATTTTCTTGTAAGTGTTAAAGTGAAGTAAAGTTGTAAAATACCTTCTTGTAAGTGCCAGGATTGTATACATTATGAAGTCAGGTTATACTCCTATTCTTTCAAGTAAGTGTAAGATAATGCATTCACAGTGAGAAAGACAATAACAAATTGTGATTAGATCTTGAAGTAATAAGTAATCAGAAAAGTATACTGAACATTGATATACCTTCTCAACATAAATACCTGAGTCTACCTTGCACAGAAAACGGCCTTCTCCTTCACCTACGTGGTGAGCGTGAGAAAGAGCAGCCATACCTGTATACTAGTATGTAGGACTCAATAAAACCCATTTCCGAGCTCCCCTCCCTGATGAAAGCATTTTTAATGGTGAAATTAGTTGTTTTCACATCAAAATCTGTATCATTTTAGTCAAAAAAAAAAAAAAAAAAGGTCGAAAATGGCTGGCACGGAGGCGACCCATAGGCCTAAAAAGCCAGCTGGTGCATGCGGCAGGTTAAGGAGATCAATCAGTGGTGGTGCAAGGGGTTAATGAAAAACGTTAGGGTTTCGTTAACCTGCTAATCCGTTAATCAGATAATATCGAGATAATTAGCTTCGTTAATCAGTTAGACTCTCGCCAAAAATTAATGGAAGTTAACCGTTAATCCGTTAATTCGCTGGTTTTGCAGGCGCTAGCAGGGATACTCGATTTTCCTCAATAAAAGATACTCTTGAGCTGGACTGAGATCGTCCACCACTATGAAACAGGAATCTATGAGTATGATCCCTCCACAGTCCAAACTCCAAAATTCTGTTGGCTTAGAGCTGATACTACCTCATCACCATGCTTGAAACCCCGCAGTATCAATACCATAAGTTTCGAGTATCGAGTATAAAATGAGTACAGTGTCAGCACATGCATGGTATGCATGGAATTTTCGGAGAGTGAGTGACACGACAAGTAGTAGAAATATTCATTATGGGGAATTTGTTTTGATTTTTTCATCATTTTATGAGCTACTAATTTTTGTTTTTCTCCAGTGACATTGTGAAGTTAAGTCAACCATCTGTTATATCATATAACAGATGGTCTCACACACTTCAGATCTAAGTTCATATAACTTATATGAACTTAGATCTGACATACACACACATACACACACAAAATTCGTATCGGTTTCTGAATCACGGTATCACTCTACCATTTTGACACTATCAACTTCGACGATTTAAGTGTCGATTCGAAGCGTTTCTGAATTAAAGTGACCTGTGTTAGAACATAATTAACGGATTAACGGATCAAATGTAACGTTAACGGGAAGTTACCGTTAATCCATTAAGTTAAAAAACAATTCAATGCTTTAACTCGTTAACAAAAACATTAGCTTCGTTAATAATGGATTAACGATTAATGCGTTAATGCCCACCGTTGGAGATCAACAGAAACAGTTTCCCATGGACGTGAGGAACTGGATATTGTAAATGTGGAGTAGGTGACCCGGTTGACCCTTTATGACGATTACAGAGAACACAGGAATCACAGTGAACATTGAACATTGATGTCCTTATGCACAGTAGGCCAATAATATGAAAGACGTGCTTGTCTCAAACACAGATCTTCTTACGGGTGGGATGATTGAGGTTTGTTATGGATGATGTGGAGTACTGCAACTATTAAATCAATAGAAATAATTACTTCATGTACCTCTCTATTAGATATGTCTGTCAAGGTAAGGCATATCTTCCAATACATGATATCATTGCCTAACATGAGATCATCTACTGGCATTGACTCTAGGAAGTAAATAGCCTAAGACCACAGAGGGTCGATGTCCTGACAACTGTAGCCAACTTAGAGTGATGTAAGAAACTTCACTTGGTTGATATGGTGAGACGCCATAGTTACTTGACGTGACAAGAACATCTACAACTACATTAGATTTACCAGGCACATATTCAAAAGTTGGGATGAAACCTTGGATGAGACCTGACTATCATGCTAGATGTCCGGTAAAATTTCTTCCTCTTGAATATGTCGCAGTGTGGGAGATACTCTGTTTAGATATGCACTGGATATCAATAGATTGTCTCTGATATGTCTGAGAGACCAAACAACTGCTACAGCCTCCCAATCAGTAACACTGTACTTACATTCATTGGCACTGATGGCACGACTAGCATATGCTATTACACGTTTCCTCTTTGCATGATCAACTTGCATTAATACTGTGCCCAAGTCTACAACAGATGCATCTGTATAAAGAAGATAAAGTCTCTTATAATCAAGGAATGCTAAGACCCGGGCATTCATTAGTGCTCTCTTCAATGTTCCAAAGGCTTGAGACTGGTCATTTGTCTAAACAAAAGGTCCATTTTTCTTAAGTTATTTAGCATAAGGGGCAGTGATCTGTGCATAACCTTAAATAAATCGCCAATAGTAGTCACTGAATCCAAGGAAACTCCTTACATCATCAGAACTGGTAGATTCTGGGAAGTTGGCAACTGCTTTAAATTTCTCATCTGAGGTATGAATTCCTTCAGCATCAAACACATGTCAGAGAAATTTAATTCTATTATGCAGGAAGTTGAATTTACTGAGCCTAACCTTTAGACCTGCCATTTGGAGGAGATCAAAAACGTCCTGTAGTTTGTAAAAATGTTCTGGGAACGATTTACTCATCACAGCAATGTCATCTAGGTAAGAAAAATGAGAATGACCGATCATACCACTGATTACAGAATGGATAAGCCTCATGAATAGTGATGGAGCATTTCTGAGACCAAAGGGAAGACTCTTAAAAAATATAGTGACCAGAAGGGGTATATACTGAATACAGTTATGGGGAGAGACGACTCTTCCACTTTGATAGTAGCCATTAATTAAATCAACTGAAGTGAAAACAACATTATTTTCGCCAAATGATTCCAGAAAATTTGTTAAGACTGGTAATGGGAACTGATTGGGTACAGTGACAAGGTTTATTTTATGGTGGTCAACTATGGGTCTAAAGTTGCCTCTTTTCTGAGGCCTAGGAAAAAAGGACTACTCCACTGACAGAGTGTTCATTGATGTCCCATCCCCAAGGGTGGTGGACCATAAATGCACCCACCATCCGCCCCTCTCCCGGTGACGACTCAACAAGCTGCCAGGAACCACTGTCCGACTTACTTCTTCATTTCTCCAACATTTGCGGCCTTTCCTCTAACTTTCTGTTGAGCAGCACCTTTCCTCCTCTAAACTTCATCTTCTATTCTTAACTGAGACTCAGCTGGCTGAGGCAGCTGATGGCAACCCCTTTTCTGTATCCTTCTACTTTATACTCATTTCAAAGCCAAAGGTGGCTGTTGTGTATATGTATGCAACAACTTATCTTCCTCTCATGTTCCTGAACTTGATTCTTCTGAATTCTCTACTCTCTGGTTTTAGCTTTCCTGTCATTCTCTGACAACGTATATCTTTACTGTTTGCTTATCCCCTTAGTCTACTGGACTATGGAAAATTCTTCAACTATCTTACTTCTACGATGCAACACATCCTATCCATTTCTCCTTTCTCTGAAATCTCCATTCAAGGAGATTTCAATGTTCACCACCACCTTTGGTTCTCCTCTCCTTTCAGTGATCCACCTGATGAAGAAGCCTATATCTTTTATATCTTTAATGTCCTAGTGCAGCTTGTACAGCATCCTACCTATATCCCTGACTGCCTTTGAGAGAGTTCCAACATATTTGCTGTCCACAACGAGAAGAGGGCCTATAAAAGGTACTGGAGCCAACCCACCCCTGAAT
Source organism: Coenobita brevimanus (assembly GCF_032717465.1). Taxonomy (NCBI): domain Eukaryota; kingdom Metazoa; phylum Arthropoda; class Malacostraca; order Decapoda; family Coenobitidae; genus Coenobita; species Coenobita brevimanus. The sequence continues at coordinate 7,748 of NW_027645359.1, read as the reverse complement.
CACACCTTTTTTTATGTTTCTGCCCGGAACTGAGCTAAGTCTTTTCACTCTGCTACTAATAATATCATCCGTACTAAATCCTGTTAACTCTCCAACTCGAATTCTTCCTACTCCAACTGGCACCTTGCCAAAAACCTTTCTAACAACATTACCTGATCATCCTTCCCTCCTCTTTTCTGCTCTGATGGCTTTGTAGCTGTTTCTTCTACCGATCAAGGTGATTTCTTCACACAGACTTTCTCCTCCAATTCCACCTTAGACGATTCCAGTGCTGTTCCCCCATCACTTCTCCCCTCTGACTTCCTCATGGCGGACATTAAAATTTCTTCAGCTGATGTATTTTCTGCCATCTCTGGCCTCAGTACTAACAAGGCATTTGGGCCTGATGGAGTCCCTCCTGTTGTCCTCAAAAACTGTGCTTCTGTGCTTACATCCTGCCTAGGTAAACTCATTTTCCTTTGTCTATCAACTTGTACCTTTCCTTCTTACTGAAAGTTTACTCTCATTCAGCCAATCCCAAGGAAGGGCGACCATTCCCAACCCTCTATCGCCTAATGGCTTTAACATCTTGTATCTCAAAATTTTTCGAGTCTGTTCTTAACAGAAAAATGTTAAAGCATCTCTCCTATCACAACCCTCTTTCTGATCGTCATTATGGGTTCTGTCAGGGACACTCCACTGGTGATCTTGTCACCTACCCTTCAGACACCTGGTTATCCTCCTTTCGGGACTTTTGCAAAGGTTTGCCATTGCATTTGACAACTCAAAGGCTTTCGATCGAGTGTGGCATAAATCTTTATTTTCCAAACTACCCTCTTACGATGTGTGTCTTCTATCTGTGCCTTCATCTACAGTTCCCTTTCTGGTCATTCTATTGCTACTGTCGTAGACGGTCACCTTTCTTCTCCTAGATCTATCAACAGTGGTGTTCCTCAGGGCTCTGTCCTATCACCAACTATCTTCTTTTTATTCATCAATGACCTTCTAATTTGTACTTTTAACCCTATCCACTCATGTACTGATGATTCCACCCTTCACCTTTCCATTCGGTTCCTGCAACGTCCATCTCAGCAGTTACTTCAACAAACAAGGGATGAGGCTATGGCACACATAATGTCTAACTTGGCTTGTATCTCTGACAGGGGTAAAAAAAATCATGTTGTTTTTAATGCATCAAAGACTCAGTTCTTACACTTATCAATGCAACAAAATCATCCACAGGAGTACCCACTACTGTTAAATATCGAGCTCAATCCTGCATCATCCTAAAACATACTTGGGGTTTCATTCTCTCGGGACTTATCTTGGAAAGATCATATTAAATCTCTTGTAAAATCTGGCCTCCAAGAGATTAGGTGCACTAAGCCGACTCAGTACCTTCTTTACCCCTGCAGAGTTGTTGACTTTATACACGGGTTTTATTCACTCATGTGTAGCGTACAACTGTCATGAGTTGGAAGGCTCCCCACATATTGTACAACTCTTCTCAACAGCGAAGCTTTTCGTCTCATTAACTCTCCTTCTCTTACTGGGTGTTTCCAACCTCTGTCTCTTCGCTGCACTGTTGCATCTTTATCTCTTTTCTATCGTCACTTCATTGGTCACTGCTCCTATGAACTGTCTGCTTGCATTCCCCCACCTCTACGATGGGGGAGTATGTATATATATATATATATATATATATATATATATATATATATATATCCAAGAATAAGTAAACAAAGACCAGGAGCCTTCAAACCGTCCCTTCCAAGGAAAAAAAAAAGTGCCAAATTCAAAATCCGTTAATTTCGAGATGCCTGGACACACTGCATTTGATAGATTGGAGATTATAAGAAGCAGGAAATACAGACAGAGGGAGAGAGTTCTTTAGTTGACCTGTTGCATAAATGAAGGACTGGGAGTAACGGTTAACTCTTGAATTAGAGAGTTGGACAGAAAAGGAATATGAGTTTGTGCTAGACTGGTGCTACTCGCCCTTCGTAGAGGTGGGGGAATGGAAGCAGACAGTTCATAGGAACAGTGACCAATGAAGTGACGATATAAAAGAGATAAAGATGCAACAGTGCAGCGAAGAGACAGAGGTTGGAAACACCCAGTAAGAGGAGGAGAGTTAATGAGACGAAAAGCTTCCCTGTTGAGAAGAGCTGTACAATATGTGGGGAGCCTTCCAACACATGACAGTTGTGCGCTACACATTATTTTTTTTTTTTTTTTTTTTTTTTTTTAATGCAAGGAAGAAGGAACCAAAGGCCATGAGCCCGCAGTAACAGTTCCCTCCAAGAGAAAAACAAAATACAATAGAGAGCCAAATTCAAGATCCGATCATTTTGAGATGCCTCCCACACTGCGTTTGAAAGACTGGAGATCATAGGCAGGAGGAAATACAGACAGAGGGAGACAGTTCCAGAGCTGACCTGTTGCATGAATGAAAGACTGGGAGTAACGGTTAACTCTTGCATTAGTGAGTTGGACAGAAAAGGGATGAGAGTTTGCTGCCAGACGGGTGCTACGCGCCCGTCGTAGAGGTGGAGGAATGCAAGCAGACAGTTCAGAGGAGCAGTGACCATTAAAGTAGCGATAGAAAAGAGATAAAGATGCAACAGTGCGGCGAAGAGACAGAGGTTGAAGGGAGTCAGTAAGAGGAGGAGAGTTAATGAGACGAAAAGCCTTTGACTCCACCCTATTGAGAAGAGCTGTATGTGGGGAGCCTCCCCACACATGAGAGTTGTACTCCACACAGGGGCGGATAAAACCCCTGTATAGAGTCAACAATTGTGCAGGGGTAAAGAAAGAGCGGAGTCGGCTTAGCACACCCAATCTCTTGGAAGCAGATTTTACAAGAGATGTAATATGATCTTTCCAAGATAAGTCCCGAGTAAATGAAACCCCAAGCATGTTCAAGGATGATGCAGGATTAATCTGAATATTATTAAACATTAGTGGGTATACCTGTGGAAGATTTTGTCGGGTTGATAGGTGTAAGAACTGAGTCTTAGAAGCATTAAAGACAACCATATTATTTTTACCCCAGTCAGAGATATGAGCCAAGTCAGACATTAGGTGTGCCATAGCCTCATCCCTTGTTTCTTGAAGTAACTGTTGAGATGGGCGTTGCGGGAACCGAATGGAAAGGTGAAGGGTGGAGTCATCAGCGAATGAGTGGATAGGGTTAGATGTACAGCTTAGAAGATCATTGATGAATAAAAGGAAGAGAGTTGGTGATAGGACAGAGCCCTGAGGAACACCACTGTTGATAGATCTAGGAGAAGAACGATGGCCGTCTACGACAGCAGCTATAGAACGACCAGAAAGGAAGCTAGCGATGAAGGTACAGATAGAAGGATAGAAACCGTAGGAGGGCAGTTTGGAAATTAAAGATTTATGCCAGACTCGATCGAAAGCCTTTGAGATGTCAAGTGCAATGGCAAAGCTTTCGCCAACGTCCCGAAAGGAGGATGACCAGGAGTCTGAAAGGTAGGTGAGAAGATCGCCAGTGGAGCGTCCCTGACGGAACCCATACTGACGATCGGAAAGAAGGTTGTGATAGGAAAGATGCCTTAAAATTTTTTTATTAAGAATTGACTCGAAAACTTTTGAAATACAGGACGTTAAAGCAATTGGACGATAGTTGGAGGGTTGGGAGTGGTCACCCTTCTTTGGGACTGGCTGAATGAGAGCAAACTTCAAGCAAGAAGGAAAGGTACAAGTTGACAGACAAAGGCGAAATAGTTTGCCTAGGCAGGGTGTAAGCACAGAAGCACAGTTTTTGAGAACAACAGGAGTGGACCCCATCAGGCCCATATGCCTTGTTAGTACTGAGGCCAGTAATGGCAGAAAATACATCAACTGAAGAAATTTTAATGTCAGCCATGAGGAAGTCAGAGGGGGGAAGTGATGGAGGAACAGCACCGGAATCGTCTAAGGTGGAATTGGAGGAGAAAGTCTGTGCGAAGAGATCTGCTTTATCAGTAGAAGAAATAGCTACAGAACCATCAGAGTAGAAAAGAGGAGGGAAGGATGATGAGGTAAAGTTGTTAGAAAGATTTTTGGCAAGGTGCCAGAAGGAGCGGGAAGAATTCGAGTTGGAGAGTTGAGAGCATTTTGTATGGATGAAATTATTTTTAGTAGAGCGAAGAACAGACTTAGCACGATTCTGGGCAGAAACGTAAAGATTATGTGATTCAGGGGTGGGTTGGCTCCGGTACCTTTTGTAGGCCTTCTCCTTGTTGCGGACAGCATTAGAACAAGCGTGATTAAACCAAGGCTTTCTTACGTTAGTCAAAGGATATGAGAAAGGAATGTATGCTTCCATGCCTGAGAGAATAACCTCCGTAATGCGCAAGGCACACTCAGATGGCTCACGGCCATGGAAGCAATAATCATTCCAGGGAAAATCAAAGAAGTACTGCCTGAGGGCCTCCCAGTCCGCAGCTCCAAAATGCCAGAGACGACGTTTCCCTGGAGGGTCCGCAGGCCGTACTGGAGCGATAGGACAGGTTAAGGTAATAAGGTTGTGATCGGAGGAGCCCAACGGAGAGAAAAGATTAACAGAGTAAGCAGAAGGATTAGTTGTGAGGAAGAGGTCAAGTATGTTGGAGCTCTCTCCAAGGCGGTCAGGGATACGGGTAGGGTGCTGTACAAGCTGCTCTAGGTCATTAAGGATAGAAAAGATGTAGGCTTGTTCACCAGGTGGATCCGTGAAAGGAGAGGAGAGCCAAAGGTGGTGGTGAACATTGAAATCTCCAAGAATGGAGATTTCAGAGAAAGGAGAAATGGACAGAATGTGTTCCATCGTAGAAGTAAGATAGTCGAAGAATTTTTGATAGTCAGTAGAATTAGGGGATAAGTAAACAGCACAGATATATTTAGTCAGAGAATGACAGGAAAGCCGAAGCCAGAGAGTGGAGAATTCAGAAGAATCAAGTTCAGGAACACGAGAGCAAGATAAGTCGTTGCGTATGTATACACAACAGCCACCTTTGGCTTTGAAATGAGTATAGAGAAAGTAGGAGGATACAGAAAAGGGTTTGCTGTCAGTTGCCTCAGACAGCTGAGTCTCCGTTAGAAAAAGAAGGTGAGGTTTAGAGGAAGAGAGGTGGTGCTCAACAGAGCGAAAGTTAGATGAAAGGCCGCGAATGTTGCAGAAATGAAGAAGAAGAGAGTCAGACAGTGGTTCCAGGCACCTCGAGTCGTCACCGGGAGAGGGGCAGATGGCGGGGGCATTTATGGTCCCCCTGGGGACTCCGAGGCTAGGTGAATTGACGCCATTTTGGTAAATTTTGAATAGGAAGTGTAGTGTGTACTGTGCATGTAGTTTGGTGAAGATAGATAGAGAAATTTGTACTGGAGAGCATGCTGGCCTACTCTCTGTGTAACTGAGACACTGAAAAAGTTCAGCAAAGGGGGATGGTCAGGAACTAGTCCTGAGGGCTGATGAAATGGGAGCTCCAGCACTCCCTGTCATCAGCTTTCCATCCACCTCGGGAGTACTGCCCTGCTCGACTGGTGCTACAGTCTACTCCACTATAAATAAAACCCGTGTATAAAGTCAACAACTCTGCAGGGGTAAAGAAGGTACTGAGTCGGCTTAGTGCACCTAATCTCTTGGAGGCAGATTATACAAGAGATTTAATATGATCTTTCCAAGATAAGTCCTGAGAGAATGAAATCCCAAGTATGTTTTAGGATGATGCAGGATTGAGCTGGATATTAAACAGTAGTGGGTACTCCTGTGGATGATTTTGTTGCATTGATTGGTGTAAGAACTGAGTCTTTGATGCATTAAAAACATGATTTTTTTTACCCCTGTCAGAGATACAAGCCAAGTCAGACATTATGTGTGCCATAGCCTCATCCCTTGTTTGTTGAAGTAACTGTTGAGATGGACGTTGCAGGAACCGAATGGAAAGGTGAAGGGTGGACTCATCAGTATGTGAGTGGATAGGGTTAAATGTACAAATTAGAAGGTCATTGATGAATAAAAAGAAGATAGTTGGTGATAGGACAGAGCCCTGAGGAACACCACTGTTGATAGATCTAGGAGAAGAAAGGTGACCGTCTTCACCAGTAGCAATAGAATGACCAGAAAGGGAACTGTAGATGAAGGTACAGATAGAAGACACACATCGTAAGAGGGTAGTTTAGAAAATAAAGATTTATGCCACACTCGATCGAAAGCCTTCGAGTTGTCAAATGTAATGGCAAAGCTTTCGCCAAAGTCCCGAAAGGAGGATAACCAGGTGTCTGAAGGGTAGGTGACAAGATCACCAGTGGAGTGTCCCTGACAGAACCCATAATGACGATCAAAAAGAGGGTTGTGATAGGAGAGATGCTTTAACATTTTTCTGTTAAGAACAGACTCGAAAACTTTTGAGATACAAGATGTTAAAGCCATTGGGCGATAGAGGGTTGGGAATGGTCACCCTTCCTTGGGATTGGCTGAATGAGAGTAAACTTTCAGCAAGAAGGAAAGGTACAAGTTGATAGAAAAAGGAAAATGAGTTTACCTAGGCAGGATGTAAGCACAGAAGCACAATTTTTGAGGACAACAGGAGAGACTCCATCAGGCCCAAATGCCTTGTTAGTACTGGAGGCCAGAGATGGCAGAAAATACATCAGCTGAAGAAATTTTAATGTCCGCCATGAGGAAGTCAGAGGGGAGAAGTGATGGAGGAACAGCACTGGAATCGTCTAAGGTGGAATTGGAGGAGAAAGTCTGTGTGAAGAAATCACCTTGATCAGTAGAAGAAACAGCTACAGAGCCATCAGAGCAGAAAAGAGGAGGGAAGGATGATGAGGTAAAGTTGTTAGAAAGGTTTTTGGCAAGGTGCCAGTTGGAGTAGGAAGAATTCGAGTTGGAGAGTTGACAGCATTTATTACGAATGAAATTATTATTAGCAGAGTGAACAGACTTAGCACAATTCTGGGCAGAAACATAAAAAAGGTGTGATTCAGGGGTGGGTTGGCTCCGGTACCTTTTTTTTTTTTTTTTTTTTGCGAGGAAGAAGGAACCAAAGGCCATGAGCCCGCAGTAACAGTTTCCTCCAAGAGAAAAACATAATACAATAGAGAGCCAAATTCAAGATCCGATCATTTTGAGATGCCTGGACACACTGCGTTTGAAAGACTGGAGATCATAGGCAGCAGGAAATACAGATAGAGGGAGACAGTTCCAGAGCTGACCTGTTGCATAAATGAAAGACTGGGAGTAACGGTTAACTCTTGCATTAGAGAGTTGGACAGAAAAGGGATCAGAGTTTGCTGCCAGACGGGTGCTACGCGCCCGTTGTAGAGGTGGAGGAATGCAAGCAGACAGTTCAGAGGAGCAGTGACCATTAAAGTAGCGATAGTAAAGAGATAAAGATGCAACAGTGCGGCGAAGAGACAGAGGTTGAAGAGAGTCAGTAAGAGGAGGAGAGTTAATGAGACGAAAAGCCTTTGACTCCATCCAATTGAGAAGAGCTGTATGTGGGGAGCCTCCCCACACATGAGAGTTGTACTCCACACAGGGGCGGATAAAACCCCTGTATAGAGTCAACAATTGTGCAGGGGTAAAAAAAGAGCGGAGTCGGCTTAGCACACCCAATCTCTTGGAAGCAGATTTTACAAGAGATGTGATATGATCTTTCCAAGATAAGTCCCGAGTAAATGAAACTCCAAGCATGTTCAAGGATGATGCAGGATTAAGCTGAATATTATTAAACATTAATGGGTATACCTGTGGAAGACTTTGTCGGGTTGATAGG
>NW_027645358.1:0-4995 GCF_032717465.1 Coenobita brevimanus | reverse complement strand
TGTAAGAACTGAGTCTTAGATGCATTAAAGACAGCCATATTATTTTTACCCCAGTCAGAGATATGAGCCAAGTCAGACATTAGCTGTGCCATAGCCTCATCCCTTGTTTCTTGAAGTAACTGTTGAGATGGGCGTTGCGGGAACCGAATGGAAACGAGAAGGGTGGAGTCATCAGCGTGTGAGTGGATAAGGTTAGATGTACAGCTTAGAAGATCATTGATGAATAAAAGGAAGAGAGTTGGTGATAGGACAGAGCCCTGAGGAACACCACTGTTGATAGATCTAGGAGAAGAACGATGGCCGTCTACAACAGCGGCTATAGAACGACCAGAAAGGAAGCTAGCGATGAAGGCACAGATAGAAGGATAGAAACCGTAGGAGGGCAGTTTGGAAATTAAAAATTTATGCCAGACTCGATCGAAAGCCTTTGAGATGTCAAGTGCAATGGCAAAGCTTTCGCCAAAGTCCCGAAAGGAGGATGACCAGGAGTCTGAAAGGTAGGTGAGAAGATCGCCAGTGGAGCGTCCCTGACGGAACCCATACTGACGATCGGAAAGAAGGTTGTGATAGGAAAGATGCCTTAAAATTTTTTTATTAAGAATTGACTCGAAAACTTTTGAAATACAGGACGTTAAAGCAATTGGACGATAGTTGGAGGGTTGGGAGTTGTCACCCTTCTTTGGGACTGGCTGAATGAGAGCAAACTTCCAGCAAGAAGGAAAGGTGCAAGTTGACAGACAAAGGCGAAAGAGTTTGCCTAGGCAGGGTGTAAGCACAGAAGCACAGTTCTTGAGAACAACAGGAGGGACCCCATCAGGCCCATATGCCTTGTTAGTACTGAGGCCAGTGATGGCAGAAAATGCATCAACTGAAGAAATTTTAATGTCAGCCATGAGGAAGTCAGAGGGGAGAAGTGATGGAGGAACAGCACCGGAATCGTCTAAGGTGGAATTGGAGAAGAAAGTCTGTGCGAAGAGATCTGCTTTATCAGTAGAAGAAATAGCTACAGAACCATCAGAGTAGAAAAGAGGAGGGAAGGATGATGAGATAAAGTTGTTAGAAAGATTTTTGGAAAGGTGCCAGAAGGAGCAGGAAGAATTCAAGTTGGAAGTTGAGAGCATTTAGTATGGATGAAATTATTTTTAGTAGAGCGAAGAACAGACTTAGCACGATTCCGGGCAGAAACGTAAAGATGATGTGATTCAGAGGTGGGTTGGCTCCGGTACCTTTTGTAAGCCTTCTCCTTGTTGCGGACAGCATTAGAACAAGCGTGATTAAACCAAGGCTTTCTTGCGTTAGTCAAAGGATATGAGAAAGGAATGTATGCTTCCATGCCCGAGAGAATAACCTCCGTAATGCGCAAGGCACACTCAGATGGCTCACGGCCATGGAAGCAATAATCATTCCAGGGAAAATCAAAGAAGTACTGCCTGAGGGCCTCCCAGTTCGCGGCTCCAAAATGCCACAGACGACGTTTCCCTGGAGGGTCCACAGGCCGCATCGGAGTGATAGGACAGGCTAAGGTAATAAGGTTGTGATCAGAGGAGCCCAACGGAGAGAAAAGATTAACAGAGTAAGCAGAAGGATTAGTTGTGAGGAAGAGGTCAAGTATGTTGGAGCTCTCTCCAAGGCGGTCAGGGATACGGGTAGGGTGCTGTACAAGCTGCTCTAGGTCATTAAGGATAGAAAAGATGTAGGCTTGTTCACCAGGTGGATCCGTGAAAGGAGAGGAGAGCCAAAGGTGGTGGTGAACATTGAAATCTCCAAGAATGGAGATTTCAGAGAAAGGAGAAATGGACAGAATGTGTTCCATCGTAGAAGTAAGATAGTCGAAGAATTTTTGATAGTCAGTAGAATTAGGGATAAGTAAACAGCACAGATATATTTAGTCAGAGAATGACAGGAAACCCGAAGCCAGAGTGTGGAGAATTCAGAAGAATCAAGTTCAGGAACACGAGAGCAAGATAAGTCGTTGTGTATGTATACACAACAGCCACCTTTGGCTTTGAAATGAGTATAGAGAAAGTAGGAGGATACAGAAAAGGGTTTGCTGTCGGTTGCCTCAGACAGCTGAGTCTCCGTCAGAAAAAGAAGGTGAGGTTTAGAGGAAGAGAGGTGGTGCTCAACAGAGCAAAAGTTAGATGAAAGGCTGCGAATGTTGCAGAAATGAAGAAGAAGAGAGTCAGACAGTGGTTCCAGGCACCTCGAATCGTCACCGGGAGAGGGGCATATGGCGGGGGCATTTATGGTCCCCCCCCCTGGGGACTCCGAGGCCCTCTTCTCGTTGTGGACAGCAAATATGTTGGAACTCTCTCAAAGGCAGTCAGGGATGTAGGTAGGATGCTGTATAAGCTGCACTAGGACATTAAAGATATAAAAGATGTAGGCTTGTTCACCAGGTGGATCACTGAAAGGAGAGGAGAACCAAAGGTGGTGGTGAACATTGAAATCTCCTTGAATGGAGATTTCAGAGAAAGGAGAAATGGATAGGATGTGTTGCATCGTAGAAGTAAGATAGTTGAAGAATTTTCCATAGTCAGTAGACTAAGGGGACAAGCAAACAGTACAGATATACGTTGTCAGAGAATGACAGGAAAGCTAAAACCAGCGAGTAGAGAATTCAGAAGAATCAAGTTCAGGAACATGAGAGGAAGATAAGTTGTTGCATACATATACACAACAGCCACCTTTGGCTTTGAAATGAGTATAAAGTAGAAGGATACAGAAAAGGGGTTGCCATCAGCTGCCTCAGGCAGCTGAGTCTCAGTTAAGAATAGAAGATGAAGTTTAGAGGAGGAAAGGTGGTGCTCAACAGAAAGTTAGAGGAAAGGCTGCAAATGTTGGAGAAATGAAGATGTGAGTCGGACAGTGGTTCCTGGCAACTTGTTGAGTCGTCACCGGGAGAGGGGCGGATGGTGGGTGCATTTATGGTCCACCACCCTTAGGGATGGGACATCAATGAACACTCTGTCAGTGGAGTAGTCCTTTTTTCCTAGGCCTCAAGAAAAGAGGCAACTTTAGACCCATAGTTGACCACCATAAAATAAACCTTGTCACTGTACCCAATCAGTTCCCATTACCAGTCTTAACAAATTTTCTGGAATCATTTGGCGAAAATAATGTTGTTTTCACTTCAGTTGATTTAATTAATGGCTACTATCAAGTGGAAGAGTCGTCTCTCCCCAAAACTGTATTCAGTACCCCTTCAGGCCACTATATTTTTTAAGAGTCTTCCCTTTGGTCTCAGAAATGCTCCATCACTATTCATGAGGCTTATCCATTCTGTAATCAGTGGTATGATCGGTCATTCTCATTTTTCTTACCTAGATGACATTGTTGTGATGAGTAAATCGTTCCCAGAACATTTTTACAAACTACAGGACGTTTTTGATCTCCTCCAAATGGCAGGTCTAAAGATTAGGCTCAGTAAATTCAACTTCCTGCATAATAGAATTAAATTTCTCTGACATGTGTTTGATGCTGAAGGAATTCATACCTCAGATGAGAAATTTAAAGCAGTTGCCAACTTCCCAGAATCTACCAGTTCTGATGATGTAAGGAGTTTCCTTGGATTCAGTGACTACTATTGGCGATTTATTTAAGGTTATGCACAGATCACTGCCCCTTATGCTAAATAACTTAAGAAAAATGGACCTTTTGTTTAGACAAATGACCAGTCTCAAGCCTTTGGAACATTGAAGAGAGCACTAATGAATGCCCGGGTCTTAGCATTCCTTGATTATAAGAGACTTTATCTTCTTTATACAGATGCATCTGTTGTAGACTTGGGCACAGTATTAATGCAAGTTGATCATGCAAAGAGGAAACGTGTAATAGCATATGCTAGTCGTGCCATCAGTGCCAATGAATGTAAGTACAGTGTTACTGATTGGGAGGCTGTAGCAGTTGTTTGGTCTCTCAGACATATCAGAGACAATCTACTGATATCCAGTGCATATCTAAACAGAGTATCTCCCACACTGCGACATATTCAGAGGAAGAAATTTTACCGGACATCTAGCATGATAGTCAGGTCTCATCCAAGGTTTCATCCCAACTTTTGAATATGTGCCTGGTAAATCTAATGTAGTTGTAGATGTTCTTGTCACGTCAAGTAACTATGGCGTCTCACCATATCAACCAAGTGAAGTTTCTTACATCACTCTAAGTTGGCTACAGTTGTCAGGACATCGACCCTCTGTGGTCTTAGGCTATTTACTTCCTAGAGTCAATGCCAGTAGATGATCTCATGTTAGGCAATGATATCATGTATTGGAAGATATGCCTTACCTTGACAGACATATCTAATAGAGAGGTACATGAAGTAATTATTTCTATTGATTTAATAGTTGCAGTACTCCACATCATCCATAACAAACCTCAATCATCCCACCCGTAAGAAGATCTGTGTTTGAGACAAGCACGTCTTTCATATTATTGGCCTACTGTGCATAAGGACATCAATGTTCAATGTTCACTGTGATTCCTGTGTTCTCTGTAATCGTCATAAAGGGTCAACCGGGTCACCTACTCCACATTTACAATATCCAGTTCCCTCACGTCCATGGGAAACTGTTTCTGTTGATCTCCAACGGTGGGCATTAACGCATTAATCGTTAATCCATTATTAACGAAGCTAATGTTTTTGTTAACGAGTTAAAGCATTGAATTGTTTTTTAACTTAATGGATTAACGGTAACTTCCGTTAACGTTACATTTGATCCGTTAATCCGTTAATTATGTTCTAACACAGGTCACTTTAATTCAGAAACGCTTCGAATCGACACTTAAATCGTCAAGTTGATAGTGTCAAAATGGTGAGTGATACCGTGATTCAGAAACCGATACGAATTTTGTGTGTGTATGTGTGTGTATGTCAGATCTAAGTTCATATAAGTTATATGAACTTAGATCTGAAGTTGTGAACCATCTGTTATATGATATAACAGATGGTTGACAACTTCACAATGTCACTGGAGAAAAACAAAATTAGTA
>NW_027645357.1:22500-61691 GCF_032717465.1 Coenobita brevimanus | reverse complement strand
AGAGAGAGAGAGAGAGAGAGAGAGCACCAGATTTATGGGGTTAATGTCTGTTGTGCCAACTGTCCAAGACACCGACAATTTAAGAGGGAAAAACAGTGTCAGATGTTTGTATACAAGGTTAGCGGGGCGATGTAAGAGTGGGGCGGGGTGGAGTGGACTGGCAGTGGATGGGGTGGAAGAGGGTGGGAGTGGAGCTTGTGGGAGAAATGAAATTAGTAGACAGACAGAGGAAACTGGGGGTGAGAAGGTTTTAATTTTCCATCGTCGGCTGCGAATCTCTCTTTCTTGCTACCGAACAGCCAGCCAAAGTCTGACTAATACTTGTTTCATTACGACGCCGGTGTAAATATGAGCAATGGGAGATTATGTTGTTGCTGGAGAACACTTTGGAAACCTTCATTATATCAGACTGTTTGTCTTACAGTGCCCGTTTTCAGAGTATACTTTCATGAACTCCCCTCCCCGACACACACACACACACACACACACACACACACACACACACACACAGTTCATGGTTCCTTGGCACGATGGATTTTACACGGTCAGTGAATGCGTTTGTTCTTTAATTAGTTCTGATAGACGATTTTATTCAGGATACCGCAGAATCTTCGAGGTTGAAAGAATTAGTGTAATTTGTTTCCAATTCCATCATTACCAGAGTTCTTTCTTAATTTGAGTAAAGTCGGCTGGTGGTATCAAGAGTAAAGCATAATAGACGCCAGTGAAAGGAACGTCTTAAGGATGTAATAGTGGGGAGAAGACTAGACTAACCGCAAAGTGGGGGGATGTGGGAGGGGGAGAAGGGGAGTATGTGATGGAGGGTGGTTTGTCGTGGGAGGTAGACTGAGAGATTGGTGTGTTGTGGGAAGAGGAGGTGTTAGTGAGTAGGGGTAAAATGTTTATAGGTAATTTTTCGGGTTTACTCTTCATAGAATTGGGCTCCAGGTAGTTGATAGATAGGTGGATAGACTGATAAATAGACAGATAAACAGACAGGCAGAGGTGTAAGTGTAGAGCTGGGAACTGTTGAAACTAGACAGAATATCGTAGAGGTATGTGCTTCAGGGAGAGAGGGATGAAGGGAGGGGCAGTTGGATAATTATAAAGTGATTACAGACATATGTGGGGCAGGTGAGGTGAAAGGGATGGTGACGACGACTCCACTATATTTAGATCCCAAGAAGAGCTGCCATAAGGAAGCAAGCATCAAGCAGTAACTGACCAAATTGTTAAAAAAATATAGATAGACCATGATATGAGCTTAGGTGGCTAGAGTGTACCCAGAATTATGTTTAGGCATTTAAGAGAGAGAGAAAGAGAGAGAGAAAGAGGTGGGGGTACTTACAGAGTGAAGGGTACAGGTTAATTTGAGAGAGGAATATGGCAGGTAGGGTAGGAAGGAGAAGGATATGTGGGTTTGAAAGGATGTGTAGTATAGATTAAAGGAAGGTAGGTAGGACTGGGAGACGAAGAAGAGGGTGGGTAGGTGGGTTGGAAGAAGGATTGGCAGGCTGGAAGAGGATTAGATGGGTTGTAAGAAAGGTTGGTAAGATGAAAGAGGGGCTGGCAGGTTGGAAGAAGGGCTGGCAGGTAGGAAGAACGTTTGGTAGGTTGGAAGAGGGGTTGGTGGGTTGGAAGAAGGGTTGTTAGGATTAGTAAGAGATGTGTAGGTGGGATATGCTAGGGTAAGCATGATTGGTCAGGGTAAGCAAGATTTGTAAAGATAAAAGTTTAGGCAGACTTTGTCGATTGAAGCTTATGGTAGGGAGAATTTGTAATTGTAGGTATGATTTATAAAGGTTAAAGGAACGGAAGGATTGAAGAAAGGTAGGCAGGGTTTTGAAATGCCCGAATTTAGGCAGAATATGTAGAAGCCAAAGAAGAGTAGGTGGGAGAGGACGAGGCAGATATTTGTAAAACCATACGGCACGACTTAGGCAGAGAAGATGCAGTGTAGGTTAAGGAACGTGTGGAGGCAGGAACAAAGCAGAGAAAGAGGGAAGATAATTGGGGCTGTGCAGACGGCAGAGATGGGGTATGGTATGGCCGGGTAGAGATAGGGTTTAGCAACGTAATGAAGGGTGTGGCAGGGTAGGGGTAAGGTGAAACAGGGTAGGATTTGAATGTGATGGGGTTGGAGGAGGATACAGCAGTGCAGGTGAGATATGATACAATGGGGCTAGGGTGCTATATGGTATTTTAGAGTTGAGTGTGACTGGGTTGGGGCAGGGTAGGGGATGATATTTTGCAGGATAGGTCGGGGCAGGGCATTGTAGGGTGGGCTACGGCAGGATGGGAATAGGGTGTGTTGGTTTAGGATGTTGGATGTGACAGTAGGGTAGGGTTTGGCAGGGTAGAGGTATGGTGTGGTATGACAGGGTAGAGGCAGTCAGGGGAGTGGCAGGATTTAGGTTGAGGGTGTAGGAAATGGCACAAGTACACTTAGCCATAGGCTACGGGAGGCATGGATTGGTTGGGCTTAGGCAAGGGAGGGGGTAAGAGAGGCAGGGAGGGGGAGAGTTAACGGGGGACAAGGGGGAAGGAAAGAGTGAAGCAGAGGGAAGGTAGAGTGATGTTGAAAGGGGTAGAAGTGATGTAAGAGTGAGATAGGGAGGGGGTTGGAGTGAGGCAGGGAGGGCAATGGTAGGTACGAGTAGAAGGGGTGGGGTGCGGCAAGAGTAAGGCAGAATGAGGTAGGAGTGAGGTAGAGGAGGGGATTAGAAAAACGGTGCAGTACTGGGAGGGGGAGGGTGTTTGACAGGGGGATGGTAGAGAAGGTTGGAGTGAGGCAGGGGGCGCTAGAAGTGAGGTGAGGTGTTAGGCTGGGGTGAAGTAGGAGTAAGACAGTGAGAGGATGTAGGAATAAACAGAGGGGACGGGGGGTCAGGCAGGGAAGTAAGAGTTCAGTAGGGGGATGGTAAGAATGAGGTAGTGAGGTGGAGGAGTGAGGCAAGGATGGTGGGGGATGGGGACAATAGGGGAAATTACGTAAGGACAGAAAGACACAAACCCAGATCAAATAACACCTCACATTCTGCATTTTCTGACACAAGAAATGGGAATGCTGTGTGGGGTGGGGGTGAGGGGGTCAGGTGACATGTAGAGGCCTTTAGAGAGAATGAGAGAAAACATTCCAAAGTGGAGTTTTTTTTAATGCAAACAAGAAGGAATCAAAGCCAGCAAGCCCGCAATTATTGTTCCTTCCAAGAGAAAAACAAAATACAAGAGAGAGCCAAATTCAAGATCCGATCATTTCGAGATGCCTGGACACACTGCGTTTGAAAGACTGGAGATCATAGGAAGCAGGAAACACGGACAGAGGAGGACAGTTCCAGAGTTGACCTGTTGCATAAATGAAGGACTGGGAGTAACGGTTAACTCTTGCATTGGAGAGTTGAATAGAGAAGGGACGAGAGTTTCCTGCTAAATGGATGCTACGCGCCCATCGTAGAGGTGGAGGAATGCATGCACACAGTTCAGTGGAGCAGTGACCATTGAAGTAGCGATAGAAAAGAGATAAAGATGCAACAATGCGGCAATGAGACAGAGGTTGAAGGGAGCCAGTAAGAGGAGGAGAGTTGATGAGACGAAAAGCCTTTGACTCCAGCCTATTGAGAAGAGCTGTATGTGGAGAGCCTCCCCACACTTGAGAGTTGTACTCCACACAGGGGTGGATAAAACCCCTGTACAGAGTCAACAATTGTGCAAGAATAAAGAAGGAAAGGAGTCGGCTTAGCACACCTAATCTCTTGGAAGCAGATTTTACAAGTGATGTAATATGATCTTTCCAAGATAAGTCCAGAGTAAATGAAACCCCAAGCATGTTCAAGGATGATGCAGGATTAAGCTGAATATTATTAAACATTAGTTATACCTGTGGAAGATTTTGTCGGGTTGATAGGTGTAAAAACTGAGTCTTTGATGCATTAAAAACAACCAGATTATTTTTACCCCAGTCAGAGATGCGAGCCAAGTCAGACATTAGGTGTGCCATAGCCTCATCCCTTGTTTGTTGAAGTAACTGCTGAGATGGACGTTGCAGGAACCGAATGGAAAGATGAAGGGTGGAGTCATCAGTGTATGAGTGGATAGGGTTAGATGTACAGCTTAGAAGATCATTGATGAATGAAAGGAAGAGAGTTGGTGATAGGACAGAATCCTGAGGAACACCAATGTTGATAGATCTAGAAGAACGATGGCCGTCTACAACAGCGGCTATAGAACGACCAGAAAGGAAGCTAGAGATGAAGGCACAGATAGAAGGATAGAAACTGTAAGAGGGCAATTTAGAAATTAAAGATTTATGCCAGACTCGATCGAAAGCCTTTGAGATGTAAGGGAGAAAGGGAGACAAAAAGTGAGAGGAGAGAGAAATTGGAGAGAGTGATAGACAACTGGTTTGGCTGAGTGCCCGGTGTATCGTGGCACTGAGGAGGCACTAGTGGAGGCAGTTGTCCGGGGGGAGTGAGGGCGACAGGTGTGCCATCCACCCGTGCCCATTACAAAGCCACCCTCATAAACCCAGCAATATAAAAAATCCTTCACCCACCACCATGAAGGGCTGGGTCAGGCTGTTTGGTGATGTTGTGACGCGGGCTTTGTAAGGTAACAACAAGACCACAGAGGCCCAGGATGATTCACCCACCTCCACACAGTCACCAGCAGCAGCAGCAGCAGCAGCAAGCCCAGGAGCAGCAGCAGCAGCAGATGGAGGTAATGTGGCCACCCATTCTCCCACCCCGCCCCCACGCCCACTCAGGCAACCCTTCGCCCACATTCCTCCCACTCATCAACCAGACCCCGTGAGTGTCTCCCAGGAGAGAGCCCAGGTTCCCACCCATCCCACTCACAGGCAAGAGAGTGAGAGGGACGAAGGGTATGGGCAGGATAAGGGTTGCGGTCGCGGGCGTGGGTGTGACGGTGGGCGTGAGCAGGAGGCTAAGGGAGGCTTAAGCAACAGCAAAAGTCCCCACGACTCATCAGCACCGCGATCGAAACAGAGCCTTAACACGGTTCCCGAGCCCCGCACCCAAACCACAGCAGCACTTGCACTCGCTCCCAAGATCCCAGGGTTCCCAGTCTCAATTCCAGAATAATTACACCCAAGTTCAGAGTCAGTACCGCAGCCACAATCAACCACACAACCAGTACCGGAAGAACAGCCAACTCCAGAATCAACCACAGAATCAGGATCAGAAGAATAATCAGCCTCAGAATCAGCACCAAAACCACAACCAGCCACAGAACCATACCTCGTACCATCCTCAGTCAAATTACGGCCCACCTCATTTCCAACAGGTTCCTCTTCCAAAATCAGTGTCACCCTCAGACTCAGTCTCCACCACAGTATCACCAGTCTCAAGTCCACGCCCTCAGTATCCTCAGCCCCAGTATCCTCCTACTCAATA
Organism: Coenobita brevimanus; assembly: GCF_032717465.1. NCBI lineage: Eukaryota > Metazoa > Arthropoda > Malacostraca > Decapoda > Coenobitidae > Coenobita > Coenobita brevimanus. The sequence goes on along the minus strand of NW_027645357.1, from coordinate 56,280 downwards.
TCTCCAGTCTCACGGATCGACAGCGTGGGATGGAAACGGATTCACTGTAGTTCGACGTCGAGGGAGGTCTGGTCATCCGCCTGATAGACCACCATCGCTTGAGTCAGGATGGGGCAGGGAGAGTGGGTACAGCACTGGCCATGAAGCAGATTTTGTGTTGACTGAGCAAGACTTTCCGGACATAGCAGGTCCAAGTTATCCTCCTCCGCCTCCTATCACTGCCTACCCACCATCTTCTGTCCACACAAGCTCTCAGGTTCGCAATTTAGCATCTGACCTACCCACGTCAACGCCCCACCACAGCCCGCCACTCATGATAACGCTCAGTTACATCCAAGCACACATAGCAACACCCAGCCACACCCTTCTGTCTGTAACAACACCCAGCCACACCCTACTGCCGCTAGCAACACCCAGCCACACCCTGCTGCCTATAACAACACCCAGCCACATCCTGCTGCCTATAACAACACCCAGCCACACCCAAATATAAGCCATCAACATCATCCTCTCTCAGACACCCATAACAACAGCCAGTTTCCTGCTAATATTCAGTGCCAGCTGCCCACTACCAACCACCTGCCTGCCACAACCCAGGGCCCCACCTCCCCACCCACTGCAGCCAACACCCACCCACCCAAGACAGCACATGATGGCCAAATCCCCAGTAAGACCCCCGGTGACACCCCAGTACAAGCCACAAGTCAAAACCCCAAGTCTAGGAAGAACAAGAGGCGAAATCGGCGAAAAGCGAATAAGAGTGATAGCAGAGATGCTTCGAGGCAGGAACCGAGTGATACACAAGACGAATCATTTCTGGTTCCTGAAGGCACAGTAGACGAGACGACCATCTTGACCTTTGACCTTGTACCCACAGAAGGTCAGGCAGAAGAGATGAGTAAGAAAGATGGCAGCAAGGATGAGGATGTGGCACAGCAGCCCTCATCATGCCAGATAATAAACACAGGGGACGAATTCCTTATTGTGCCAGCGAGTAATGATGACCCAAAAGAAGACTTGAAAACCGACACTGCTGATGTAATTGATAAAACTACACACATAACTCTCGATGTTGTTGGTAATACCACCCACGGGCCTGTAGGTCCCTCAGTGCAGGAGGGAAACAGGACCTCACAGGTGGAAGGTGGACAGCCGGACCTTGATGACTCTGGTTATGTCATTCTGTATAAAGACGAGACGGCCGGGTGTTTCATTGCCCCAGATGATCCTTGTGCCTCCCCCCTCGACCACTCCCACGATTTGGGGCGCAAAATAGAGGAGACAGGGACTAGTGAGGTAATGAGAGGTGAAGACGTAACTATTCTTGAGTCTCACTTCACAGGACACGAGAGGAAGAGTGAAAACAAGGGTAATGAGGAAACTACAACAACTGTGAGTGCAAACTAGGGAGAACACCTGGCTCCGGCGGTACTTAAAGTAGAGGAAATTACAGCAGAAACAAAACAAGAAGAAAGAGAAGGGGAAAACCTAAACGATGAAAATAGAGAGTTGGCACCAAAGCAGGGAGAGAGGATTGAAGGGGAGAAGGAAGCGAAAGATAAAATAGCAAACGATGAGAGGAGAAAACTGAAGGATGAGAATGAGACAATCAAAGCCCAGGAAGAGGAGAGGATCAAAAAGGAGGAGAGGGAAATAGAAAGGGATATGTAGAGATACCGGTGAGGGATGGGGATGAAGTGTTGGTGAAGCGTAAGGAAGTAGAGAAAGAAATGGTTCTTAAAGAGGAAGTGACCAAGGAAAAGGCTGAGGGTGCAAGCATGTCACTGATTCAGCAAAGTGGAGAAGTATCAGTGAATCAGAAGGAAAAAATATCAATAGCTGACAAGGAAGAGGCGGTGTCCAAGAATCATGAAGATGATTTACTTCAGGAGGAAGATACGGCTGAGCAGAGGACCGTCAAGTCTGTGAAAGTGCTGGAGGGTAAAACTATCAAGGAGGAGGTCATACTCGAAAACAAAGCAGTCGAACACGATACTGGAGTTTTGGTCGAAGGTGAAAAGAAGGTAAAGGTCGAGGGCAAAGCGGAGGCTGAAGAAGATAAAACTGAACCTGATCCACGAAGATTGACTGTCAGGGAAGAGGCCATACAGGAAAACAAAACAGTGGGACCCGATGTTAAGGCTTTGGTAGAGGCTGCAAGTGAAAACAAGATTAAGATCGAGGCCAACGTCGAGGTTGAAGATAAAACTCGACCTGATCCTCGAAGATTGAGTCCTGAGGGTGCCGAGGGTGACTTTGGGACGCTGTGAATTATCGAGAGGCCCCAAAGGTGTTCGACCCTCATTAATCCAGATTCTGGCGTCGAGCTAAAGAGGGCCAACGCTTCCTCAATGACCCAGGAAGAAATAGAGGAGCTGAAGGAACTGGAGGGAAAGAGGAAAGAGAAGAAAAGGTAAAGGAAGAGGAGAAGACGTGAAGAGAAGGAAAGGAGAAGGCAGCTAAGGGCGGAAGCTGAGAGAAAATGAAGGACCACAGAGAGAAAAAGAAGATAAAGATAAGACTAGAGTGATAACACAGGCGGACGAGAGGAAAAGAGGATGGCACGGAAGAAAATAAAAAAGGACATGAAGACAAGAAGAGAGAAGAAAGCAAAGAGGAAAGAAGAGAAAAAAGGAGGAAGAGGCGAGAGGAACGCAAGAGAGCAGAGTCAGAGCATCACAATCTTGGTGGAGAATGCGAGGCGACGGAGTGGCCAAGCAGTAACGTCAACCACAGCCACTCCACCACCGCGCTTGACCACCACCACACCACCACAACCACAGCCCACCACACCTCTGCCACATGCGAGGCCTCCTGTCACAGCCACTCTGCCACAACTGACCCCTACCACAACACTGAACACCACCGAACCACATCTGACAACACCTGCCACAACCATTCTGCCTCGCGCCAAGATCTCCACCAGGCTACCACAGATGAAAAGTACCACAACAAGGACCATACCACAAGCAACAGTCACAACCGACCACAACCACGGTCCTTTTTCATATTCCCACAACCACACCATAGCCGAGAATAACGAAAGCCACCAGGACACCACTTCGCCATGCTGCCACGACGCTGCCACAGAGCAAGCAGCAGACTATCAGCTTACCACTGAGAACCACACCCACGACCAGAATGACATATGGGGCAATTAGGAAGAGGATGCCACCCCGTCTTACCAAGGAATGAGCCAAGTTGCCCTAGAGAGGCTGAGGAGAGTGAACGAGCTTTTTCAGCTGCGGGGTGGGGAGAGTGTAGAAGTCGACGAAGGAGGGGAGGAAAGAAATAAGGAAACAGAGGAAAGGAAGGAAGGAGGGAAAGAAGCGGATGAAAGAGAGGGAAAGGAAACTGGTGGAAGAGAATTCGATGAAACGGGAAATAGGAGTGCAAGTGTAACTGATCAAAGAGAGACTGTAAAGAAAGGTGAAGGTAGAAATGCTGTTCCTGGTATACCTACAACCCTGATAAACGGAGAAGTTGGAGGAAATGGGGCTGATACACCTAATAACAAAGTGCTAAATGATGTAAACAGTGGGAAGAACGTGTTGATCATTCCATTTCTGAGGTGCTGAGAGACGAGGGAGTTAAGTGTGATGATAAAGTGTCAATGGAGAAAAGAGCGAAACAAAGTGCTGACTCCTTACCTAATGGGGAACAGAGTGATGAAAGGCAAAAGTATCTACTCTGAGAAGGAAGGAGAGGGAGTGGTGAGGAGGAGGAGGAGGGAAAGTGAAATTGAAAACCAAGATGACTCAGAAATATACCTATCGATCTATCTATTGCCAGACGCCTCAATCCCGTTTGGGGTGGCCACAAACAAATCGCCTCCAAGTCGCCCTGTCCCCCGCCATTTCACTGCCCTGCTCCCAACTCACACCCCCCTCTCTCATATACCTCTCCACCCCATCCCTCCATCTCATCCTCGGCCTCCCCTCCCTCTTCCTCCCTCCACCTCACTCACATACACTCTCTTCGTCAGTCTTTCACCCTCCATCCTCTCCACATGGCCAAACCACCTCAGTGTGTTCCTCATAACGCTTCCTATCACATCCACATCCACACCACAACGCTCCTTTATATCCTCATTCGTCAGCCTGTCTCTCCACGTGACTCCACAGGCTCCTCTTAAATAACTCATTTCCACTGCTCTCACTCTTGACTTGTGTCCTTCCAACAATGTCCAAGCTTCACTTCCGTACGTTAGAGTTGGTATCACAATTCTGTCATGTAGTAACTTTTTCACTTCCATGCTCACTTCCCTGTTTCTTATCACTGCTTTCAAAGAACCAGCAACCTTTCTTCCTGCTGTACCCTTTCAAGCACTTCATCCTCCAAACCTCCATCCTTACTCATCACACTACCCAAGTACTTAAACGTACTCACATTTTCCAATTCCTCACCATCCAACCTCGCTGTACATTCACTAACTTTACCTCTCTCAAAGACCATCACTTTACTCTTCCCTACATTCACCTTTAGATTCCGTTTCTTACACACTCTCCCAAACTCATCCACCAAGCCTTGCAGCTCCCCTTCGTCTTCACTCAACAACACAGTATCATCTGCAAACAACAGTACAGGGAGTTTCCAAACACTATCCTCTCTCACCAGGGCCACTCCAACATCCACTACCCTACTTTGTACCTCTTTTATTACCCCATCCATGTACAGATTGAACAACCATGGAGACATGACACATCCCTGTTTCAAACCAACTTTCAAAGAGAAATATTCACTTAGTTCACCATCCACACGCACTGCAGCCTTCGCACCATCGTACATACTCCTCACAGCATTCAACAACTTCCCATCTACGCCATATATTCTTAACACTATCCACAATCCTTGTCTATCCACCCTGTCATATGCTTTCTCCAAATCCAAGAAAGCTGCATACAACTTCTTTCCCTTCTCTAGAAACTTTTCCACTAAAGATCTAAGAAATGATCTACACAACCTCTTCCCTTCCTAAAGCCTCCCTGTTCTTCTCCAACTAATTTCTCTGTTCTTTCTCTAACTCTGTCTGGAAGTATCCTACCATACACTTTTCCTATTATACTAAGAAGACAAATGCCCCTATGATTACCACACACTTCTTTTTCCCCTTTTCCTTTGTACAAGGGAATAATTATACCTGACTTCCAATCCTCCGGGCCTCTACCTTCCTCCCAGGCCAATCTGCACATCTTCCACATCCATTCTACTACTATCTCTCCCCCATGCTTCAGCATTTCACCACACACTCCATCAATTCCTGGGCTTTCCCCGATTTAACTTTCTTCTTCATTGCTTCCACACTTCTATCCTACTGATTTCTTTCTGTCTTCTCACCTCCCTCCTTCTCCCAGCCATTCCCCAGCCACTTATACTCGCATTACTTCCATCCTCTACGTTCAACAAGTCCTTAAAGTGTTCTCTCCATCTGCTCACTTTTTCTCCCTTCTCCACTAGTAATCTACCATTTTTATCTTTCACTCCCCTGCTAACTTAACTTGCACCCTGTCTTACCCTTTTCACTTCTCTCCAGAACATTTTCTTACAGTCCCTCCACTTTACACTCAAATTCCTTCCAAATTCCTCATCCACTCTCTTCTTACTCTCTCTTATTAATCTTTTCACCTCTCTCTTTCTTTCCACATATAACTCTCTCTTCCGCCTCTCAACTTCTTCCACGCCCCTATTTCTCATCCATTCATTGTATGCTTTCTTTTTTTGTGCCACAGCCTGTCTCGCCTCTTCATTCCACCACGCTGTTCCTTGCACCTCCCTCCGTCTTCTCTTCCTTCCACACACCACATCACATGCTGCACATATTTCTTCTGTAATTATCTTACACACACCTTCCACGTCTCCCATCTGCTCCAATTCATATTTGCCCAATCGTTCCTCCACTTCTCTCTTATACTCTGCCTTTTTCTCATCCTCGTGTAACCTTTCCACTCTCCTTGCAACTACTCCTTCCTCTCGTCTTTCCCTTCTTCTATTCCTCCATCTTACTTGCATTCTAATTCTGGCCATCACCAAGTAGTGGTCAGAAAGTCCACTCCCCCAGCCTCTATACACTCTTGCATCCTTTACACATCTTCGCATCCTTTCATCCACACACACATAATCAATCATTGCCTTCCTTTCATTCAGTTCACCACCCACCCTTCTCATCACTCGCCATGTATACCTGTGGATCATTATATGCCTGAAGAGGGTATTGGCTATCACCAACAACCTCACAGAACAAATGTCCAATTACGAACTACCATTCTCATCTATCTCAGCAGGCACACCCCTCACCAACTATTCCATCCACCTTCACATTCCCAACTTTACCATTCATATCACCAGTCAAAAACACACTCTCATTCCTTCCAAACTTTTCCATGCACACTTCCACATTTGTCCAGAACTCTTCTCTCACTCTTCTAGCACGATCTTGCGTTGGTGCATACACACACACAATCGCCCACATTTGTATTCCAACTTTCAACTTTACCCACACAATCCTTGACCCAACTGATCCATACTGTCTTATGCTCCTCTTCCATCTTTTACTCACAACTGTACATACTCCTTCCTTTGCCCTCTCATTCTCACCTACTCCTGCACATATACCCCATCCATACTCCCATTCTCTCACACTTTCTCCTCTCCATTTTGTTTCAGTTATTCCACATACATCCACTTTCGCACCCTCAAGCACCTGGACAATCTCTCTCTCTTTCACCTCATCATTCGCTCCTCTTACATTCCATGTACTCATTACCAAGTCCTTTGTCCGGTCCTGGGTCGTCATCGTTTGGTCAGTCCTTGTCCGAGGCTTCTTGTTTGTTTTTTTAGTTGGATTGTTTTCCGGGGAGGGGCACTAACCCTCCGCCAACCCTTTTAGTCGCCTTTAACGACAAGCTTACAGGGGATACTGGGGGAGTATTCTTGAAAACCCCCTACCTATGTTACACAAAACTTCAACTTTTGAAGAAATTCGAAGAGCTGGTTGCGGAGAGGAGGAAGAGGAGAAGCTTCAACGACTGGAGGAGGAAAAGAAAGAAGGAGAGGAAGGAAAGAAGAGGCGGAGGAGACACGAATAAGGTGGAGGAGAACGAGAAACGATGGAGACACAAGCGAGGGAAAAGAGGAGTCGCGGGAGTAAAATGAACGATAAAAGTGGAGAGGAGAATGTCGGCAGTGAAGATGGGATTAGAAGACGGAGGAGGAGACAAGAGGAGGAGGAGACGACAGACCCCCGCTATGAGGAGATCTTCGCCCGGAGGAGACTGAGGAGGAGCAGGAGGCTGGAGGAGGAAGAGGACAAGGAGGAGGATGAGAGGAAAACAACTCGGCCTTCCACCCTGTCGTTTAGTCGTTTCCGAAGTTACTCGCGGAACAGCAGTGAGAGTGAAGTGAGTGGTGTGTTGTTGTTGTTGTTGTTGTTGTTGTTGTTCCCAAAGCCTCAACTGGACGTAAACCCGGTGAACTGCAGACTAAAGTTGTCCCCTTTCCACAGTCCACCATTCCACCAACCTCCTTTCAAGAGATAGGGATGGGAGTTACGAGTCGTTTTTTATAACCAGGCAATCGTAAACATTTACGAAACTCTTATATAATATTGTCAAAAGTTTGTTGTGCGTCATCGATCGCTTTCAAGTGAATGGTGGTCAGTGTTTATTCTCGTTACTAATCGTGGAGTGGATCATTATGTATGTCCGCACTCTGTACATTAACCGAAGGAACTATCGACACTCTTACGTACCCTTGAATTAACTCACCCTTTGGCTACCGCATTTTTTCTTATATTCTTGTCGTTAGGTTTGGGGAAAATCCTCGTTGGTAAACGGGTTAATGACGATCTTAGTAAACCCAGCCAACCCGGAGGAAGTGCATGTAGGAAGTATGAATAAAACAAATAATAGCCAGAACTAAATACAATTGATGCCCTGATGTATATAACTTCAGTGATCTGTTGTAGACTGTTATCTCCTTTCACGCTGTCCAATTATTCCACCAACCTCCTTTCGTAGAGATAGGGATGGGAGTTACGAGCTCGTTAGGAACGAGGCAATCAAATACTTGATAAATTCTTAGAATATTGTGTTGAGTAGAGCGTTATCGATCGTTTAAGTGAATAGAAGAAGTCACATATTCTCGTTATTAATGGTGGATTGGATTAATATGTCTGTACTTAAAATATTAAACTGGTGGAACTATCGATACTCTTACGTACCCTTGAATTAACTCACCCTTTTTAAGGTACCGTATTTTTTTTTCTTATATTCTTGTCGTTAGGTTTGGGGAAAATCCTCGTTGAAAACGGGTTAATGACGATCTTAGTAAACCTTGCAGCCAACCCGGAAAGTCTGTAGGAAGTTGAATAAAACAAATAATAGCCAGAACTAAATACAATTGATGCTCCTGGTTCAGTAGCGTAACGTAAGAGAATATAATACACAGTCATTGTAGTAGTTTCTAGTTCTTCGTCCCGTTTTGCAAAATAACGAAGTTCAGTATTTTTTTTCTCTCTCTGTCTACTGTTGACTGTCCTTATCTCCTTGTACAGTTGCACACATAACAATCGGTTCACATCCACGATAAATAACGAGACTGATCAATGACATTCTGGAACTCAAGAATTCATTATTTGGAACCCAGCAGACTCAGAACATTACGTAAGTTTCCATAATAATCGGACTAAAAAGTGGGGTGTATTGTCAGTAATTGTACCTTGCTAATGTACTTGTGCCTGCCGTACAATTCCTGTTACAAAGCACCCAGGTCTGTTATTAGGACCTCATTGTACCTCATATCTACATTTGTGTCTATGCTGTTGGCCTAACCAAATTAATATGGGCTTTAAAATTTTGACATCTCCTTCATCGTGAATACTGACCTGTAACGAACATCAAAAAAAAATATGAGTCTAGTGGACAATGTGCTATAGAATGGATGTAGAGCCGTCGTTTTGGCTTTTGTATACTAAAACTGTAACAGGAGATGAACACTAGAAGATGATGCTAGTAACGAAGAAGTGCGCTGCAGAAAGGATGTAGCACCGTGAATTTTGCCTTATTCAACTACAGAAGCCCAGGGAAGTAGGCTGCAAAAAGACGAAATCTCTGCTAAGTTAAGTTATGAGGATTTGGAACTTATATCGTCATCGTCATGTCTGTTGTCGTCTTTACGTCTTATGTTGTTGCCCTGATGATTTTGACTATTTTCCCTCCATTATTTCATATTCTGGAAAAGCGTAGATCCCTAACCATGCCAATCTCTAGGACGTCATTTGTATTTCATTCTTGCCACTTTCAGGCGGTTTTATTTAGCTTAGCTTTTCGGTCGTAAAGGGGTTAATAAAGAGTATATCTAAGCCCTTTAGTTCGAATAGTTTCTCCCTGATCTGAATATTCGTCTGGAGATAAGAATAATAATCTAAAAAAAATACATCTCCGTGTATACATCTACGTGTTTTTTCATTTTTACGTCAGTTGTTATGCTTTCCCTGTTGAGCTGCTTTACAGTTATATTTTGTTATTTGGTCTATTTCATTTTGGCATTTGATATGCGCATTGGGTTCTTGACATAATTTGAGCAGTGGCAATATTGTTTCTCTTTTTTTTTTTTTCTTAGGGAAAAGCAGTCTTTTGAAAATTTAATTTATTTAACTATTTTTTAATTGATTTACTTATATATAATTATCCATAAGGCTTCTCGTTAGGTAAATCGGATATTGTTTCCATGTTAATTAATTTTTCTGTATTTGGTTTCTACATTACATACACACACACACACACACACACACACACACACACACACACACACAAACTAGACTGCTTGACTTCCCTGGCTGGTGACAGCATACTCATATATTTCTTAACAAAAACACTACACTGCTTTACTGAGCCAAGCTGCACTTCTTAACATAGTCCACATAAAACAGCTTTGTATAATTGAGACAGTTGGTAGAGGAGTTTGGAAGGGTGTGTGAAAGGAGGAAATTGAAAGTAAAATGAGAATAAGAGTAAAGTGATGAAGTGTACGAGGTTGATAGATGGTAGGGGGATGAATATAGTTTTGAATGGTGAGTTGCTTGAGGAGGTAGATTGTTTTAAATATTTAGGGTCACATGTTGCTGTGGATGGAAGAATAGTTGCAGAAGCGTGAAGTTTAGAATAAATGAAGTAGGAAAAGGTGCTGGGAGGAATGAAAAAGTGTTTAAATGTCGTTCGCTTAGAATGGATGTAAAGAGAAGGCTGTATGAGGGTGTTGTGGTACCGGACTGCGTGAGTATGGGGCTGAAACATGGAATATGGGTGTAGCAGAGGAGGAAAAGTTTTGAATGTAATGGAGATGAGGTGGTTCTGAGGAGTATGTGTGGAGTGACGCGTATGGATCGGGTGCGAAATGATGAAGTGCGAAGGAGAACTGGAGTTGTTCGGGAGATGGCTGGTAGAGTTGAGCAGAGAGGTGTTGCGATGGTTTGGGCGATATGGAGAGAATGGATAATGAGCGATTGGTGAAAAAGATAACTAGATCTGATGTGAGAGGTGGTAAGGCTGGAGAGGAAGACCACGAATAGGATGGATGGACAGTGTGAAGAGAGCGCTGGATGCAGAGGGATGTCTGTTGAGCAAGGAAGAGTGGCTGTGCGTGGACAGAAATGGGAATGGGAGAGAAATTGTGAATGAATAAGTGATGACGCAGCTCTGAGGGGATATTCTCCCCGCATTTGGTCTGATCAGCTAGTCAGGTCAGGTGTGGGTAAGGGGATGGGTCTGTTATGATGTGGAGAGGGTGTAAACCAGTTCTGCTGTCGGGCCCTGCTGCGGATGTCACTTTCACTGCATTGCGCAGCAGTTGACCCTTGTGCTGTGTGGTAGGATCTGTCCGTTCTCCTTGAAGCCAAGATGCGAATAAATGTGTTTGAATGGATGAGTAAATGGGGAGTGTGTCGTTCATCCTGTCTCGGCTACCTCCCTTTCCTTGGGGGAAGTGTTTTAGCATATAGATAGATAGACAGATGTTTGTTTATTTAATGATATGTTTATGCCAAGTCTTTGCCTACAGAAATTAAACCTGTACAGTTTATGAGGTGTATCATCCGCTTCACTTCAGTTACGTCCTTCTTATTCTTTTCTACCTTTGTTTTCCAGCTTATTATGAAATAGCTTTTTGTATTGGCGGGGTTAGATGTAGCCTCCAGTATCATTTTCAGTAAGAGGCATTTCCCAAATTGAACAAAAGCGTGGAAAATACGTCTTCGCTTTAAGTGGTTAACCCCTTCATCCCGGGGACGTCATTTTGATATCACTTGTGCTTATAGACTTGATCCTTCCAGACTTTTTCAAACTGGAAGTGGTGAGACTCTATAAGTAGAATAATGTTTTCAGGTGGTGGCAAGGTTACAAGATGTTAAGATACTCAGATTCAAGCTATTATCTTTTCATAATGCGGACTCAAGGTGAATAAAATCGTCTGTAAGTAGCAAGAAATTTCAGCGGAAAAAATACGCCTGGTTTTAGTGTTGGCACAGTGAGCAAGTGAGCAAGGGAATCCCCACTGGCGTGTTTGGATCCATACATTTATTTACGATTTGGCTCTGGGTAAAGTTAGCCAATCAACTCTCGCCTTGCTACGTACCGCCTGGCCTTCGTGTTGTTTAGATCGGGTGTGTGCCGTTGGATGGGGGAAATTTAGTGTTACTCACCCAATTACAGGCGCCATGGTGGATTTGGTTATGTTAGGGTTTGAATGGCTGCAGGAGAGGAATAGTGATCAGATATTTGGCACAATAACTGCCGTTCGTTTACCACACTTGTTAAGTCCTCGCCTTGTTTATATTGGTGGTAGGTGTGTTGTTGGTGTGGAGAAATGTGTTGCTGTGTTAACGACCACACATTACCCGAGGTTGAATGGTATAGTTATGCGAGACCGAATGGTTACTGGGGGAGAATTGTGCATATGAAGCAGTGAAAAGTACTAAAACTAAAAATACTAGTGATTTTGGCTGACGATCTATCTGTTTTAGTCTGGCTTATGCCAGCGATCGTTTTACTCGACACTGGGAAGCCTCCTGAGAGGTCAAAAGGTTAAAATTTACCTCGACTGACTTAAAATGCCGTATAGGGTACAAGGAATTGTCGGATAATGTTTACAAAACATGAAGTTTCCAATATAATAACGTGAATGAATTCCTGTACATGTTCTCGTTTAGACGTTTCTTCAGCAAGTTAAAAATAAGCGATATATTGTGGTGTCTCATATGTATCTTATATTTGCTTACATTTTGTCCATTAAAAGCTGTGTGTTTTGTTTTTTGGTAGTGTATTATGGTCATAGGCGATATGCTTTTGTTTTCGCTGGTGCATTATGCTTCTGATTCAGCAAATCAGAGGGATGAAGTGGGTCTGTCGCGTGTTTTCAAATTTGAAATCAGAATGAAGATGGACTCCACCGACGACTTAGGATAAGAATGGAAATGGTCTCGGTTAGGCTTTTATGACACGGATCATGGGTTAGGTTAAGTGGTGTTTTAAAGGGTATGTAAATGCCTAAAGCGGCTTGAAATTCATGGCGCTTTCTGTTCTCCTCGTCAATAAGGCGGGGGAAGCTAGGTTGGAGTTAATGCTTACCAGCCTTAACACCACAGATTCCAAAGAATAACAACATCGTATCAGTTCGTTGTACAGTTTTCAGGCCAATCTTCTGTGAAGTTTTCCGGAAAAAAAAATGGAAAAATCGAGTGTCTGTTTTAGAAGTAAGCGCATACTCTCCGCCATTGCCAGTTGCCATTAAAACGGATGCGGTTCCGGATTCCCGCCCCAACATTTAATTTCAATTTTTTCTTGGTCCATGGCCCACTGTTCCACAAAAATTTCATGGAAATTCACCGAGAACTTGTAGGAGGCATTAGGCAGGATACTCCACCTGGATCCGGATCCGCCCCAAAATTTAGTAATTTCTTCCTTGGCCCATGGCCCAAACTCCTGCCACCATCAAAATCCGTTCTTAATTTTTTGAGGTAATCCCGGATCCTGATTCATGGATATAGGATCCGATTCACCTCAAAATTTAATTTCAATTTTTTCTTGATCCTTCCACAAAATTTATTTGACATCTATTGTGAACTTTTGGACATATCAGTGCGGGATACTCCGGATCCAGATCCAAATCTACCCCCAAATTCTAATTATTTCTTCTTTGGCCCATGACATATCCATATTATTTCATCAAAATCCGTATATACCTTTTGAGTGTAGTCCTGCTGACAGACGGACAAACAAACCAACGCGGACTAAAACATAACCTCCTTGGTGGAGGTAAAACGAGATCTTGTGGGGTATTTAATCTGGGTGTTCTAGTTGCGGAAACATTTGCCTAATCTTCACCATATAATTGAGATATAGTGTCACTGATGTCACCGTAAAACTACGCCGCGCCAGTTGAACATGCAAAGACTTAGTAAATTTTATTGATTGTTTTGTGGCAAGAGAGGTTGATGCAGGTAATGTTGGGAATCCTAGTAGATAAATGTTTAATACTGTACTGGGTGTTTGTGACTGGTGATGGTGGTCGTAGGTGCAGCAGTTCCCGCCACACATTCCAGGAGACCCACTACCATCGCCACAGACACACCACAAAAGACCACAAAGCGCACCCGTAAGGTTGATAGTGTTACATCCTTTGCTCGCCATTGCCAGTAATGCTTTGCGCGTGGATTTGTTTAATTTTGCAGCAGCTGATTTATCGGCTCGTCAAAAAGCTGAGTCGCAGTGCTATTATTTACCTTGCCATATCAAATCAATGACAATTCTGCTTCTTGTATTGCTTGTTGCTTTTGTTACTGATTTATTTGTATTCCTTTTCTTGTTTGTAAAATTAATCCCTCTCGTTTCAGAATTATATTGTTTTACATTTTTTTTTTTTTAATTGTTTTGTATCTGTATTTGGAGCACGAAGTTCGAAATTTAGTTATCTTCATGCCAATCCTGTTTACTTTAATTATCTCAACGTCAGCAGCGTTTAATAACACCATATTCTTGGTCTTTTTCTCCTCCGAAAATTTCGAGCTGGGTCACCAAAAACAAAAACTAAACGATTCACTTCCTCTACCCATGCCAGAACCCGCCATTACGCCAGTTGACCTTGACCTTTGCTGAGGTCATTCCAGGTGAAATACGTAATTGTTCTTGATAACTGGGATGATTTTTACGGTTTTTATACGTCCGCGACTGGGCAATGGCTTCTAGGGCCTGATATCTCGGGGCAGAAGCCTCATCCCAAGGTCCAGTAGTCCCTCCTACACCCCCACATGTCAATACTTCCTCGGCGCTAACACCCACCGTCCATACTGAATACATGCGAAATATCATACAGGACTGGCGTATTGGTATTAGCGGGGGTACTTTTACGACATGTCGGCGGGTCATCTGGTAGATCAGGAAAGTCTGCCTTTTATGAAATTCAAATCCTTAAACTGTTCCCTGCCCCAGCCAGGATTCGAACCTGGGTCTATTAGGACTGCAGGCAGCCTCTCTACCGATTCTAAGAGGACCTAGACGTAATGATAGGTAGCCTTCTGTACGAGGCTCATTAACCCCGTCAGTATGTGGACGTCTCTCTCTCTCTCTCTCTCTCTCTCTCTCTCTCTCTCCCTCCAGCCCAGGCGATTTTACTCAGATTATTATTATTTTTTTTTCAATTAGTGGGGTGAGGTGTGAAGTTCATAAAATCCTTCAGAGTAAGAGGTCTCTCATAAACTGAATGAAATCGTCTGGATGTAGAAAGTGTAAAAAAAAAAAAAAAAAAAAAGGCGTCATCGTACCGCAAGGGTTAAGGCGGCGTATAACCTACTTTGAACTGTGATGATTCTTCCGGCCCCGAAGTGATAGAATTGCAGTTTATCATCAGTTTACCTCTTGGTCAGCGCAGTTGGCTCAGGGCATTTACAGATTTTGAGCAGGATGACTGGTGTGACAAGGGTGTAGAGTAACATCTCCCTTCCAATCACAGTAAAGCATCAGCCAACCCACACATTATGGCGGGTCTGGACGCAGAATTTTAACTGGTGCCTTAACTTGCTCGGCCTTATACCTGCAATGTCCGTGAAGTAACTGCACGACTTGTATTTGCAAACTTTATTTCGTCAGTATTATGATGATGGTACGTGTATTTCTATTTTCTTTATTAGTTTGAAAGGTTTTCTTGCTTTCTATTACGAAAACTGTATCTTATATGTTATTTCGTATGCCATTCCTTATATCTATGTTTGTTATCTATCTGGCTGTCTGTAGATATATAGATACAGATGTCTTGATTTTTCGATCCGTCCGTCCTTCAACATGTCGTTCTTCCATCTTTCCCTCCCACGCCATTTCATTCCTCTCGTTCTCCCTCACCTTCAGCAGTTCAATCCTCACTGTCTTGCCATGTCGAACCTCTCCATCATTCTTCGCCACATTCACCCATTACTTCTCCCCTCACTATCTCTATCCTTCCATACCTGTGCCTCTCTTCCTCCCTCACCCTCTCCGTTATCCCTGTCTCTCTTCTTCCTTTGCCCTCTCTAGTCTCTCTCCCTCCCTCCATTCCCCTCGATCCTGCCTCTCTTCCTACCTACACTCTCTCGATTCTCCCCCATCTTTCATCCTTCAGCCTTTCTGGTCTCCCCATCCCCTCTCTCCTTTCCCTTCTCGAATTTGCCTCACTTCCTACCTTCACCTCTACGCTCTCCGTCTCTTCTTCCTTCACCCTCTCTCTAGTCTCTCCATCCCTCTTCCTTCCCTTCCATCTCGCCTTCCCTATCTAACCCACCTGTGCTCTCGTAGACGGTGAGGTGGAGGTGTCAGCCAGCCAGGTGAAGGTGCACGACGCCAAGGCCAGCCGTGCACACATCCAGGAGAACCTCGAGGAGATTGACGCCTCGGCCAGCTGTCATTATCAGGTGAGTGTCGTGTACGTCCATTGAGGTGATTAGGGTCATTCAGGTGATTTGGCGTGATTTAGGTGATTTGGGGCAATTTTGGTGATATTTGAGTTTAGGTGATTTGGAGTGATTTATGTGATTTGGGGTGATATGGGTGATTTGGGTGATTTGGTTTAAGTGGTTTTGTATTGAAGGTAATTTGTGGTATTGGTATTGCGATTATAGGTGATTTAGGGTGATGTAGGGCTTAGAAAGGTAATTTGAGGTGATTTAGGTGATTTTAGGTAATTTGGGTGATTCTCGGTGATTCATGGGTTATTAAGGCGAGTTTCTTGCAGTTGGAGTGGTATTTAGGTTTTAGTGATATGGATGTTGTACAGGTAATCAGTGTGAATTTGATGCTATTATTTTGTGGTAGCAGGTGATTTAGATGCTTAGGTGATTGTGTATAATTTAGGTGTTATTTACGTGACAGGGTGATTTACTTGTGGTGATTGGTGTTAGAAAGGTGATACAGTTTAGGCTATTGTAAGTTTGATATAATATAGATGATTGTAGTATAATGTAAATGACTTGTAATCAGGATGAGTGAGGTATTATTGAGGGAATTTTGGGAGACTGTACTAAACCTCTCCACTTCAGCAAGTCTCTTATGAGTTTAAAAGAAAAAGTAAAAATAGTAAGAGTAAAGTATAAACAATATGTCATGTGACTGAACGTGGAATAAGTCGTACCGTACAGTTTTATGTATCTGCAACGTAAACTTCGCAACTTTTACATAAATATCTGATGTGAGGGACAGATGAGAGGGTGAGTGATGTGATGTGAGGATGTAGGGTGAGATGGATGTAGGGATGACTGGTATAGATGACTGTATAGCTCAGTACGTGTTGGTAGGCGAATGATGTAGCTCAGAGTTATTAAGGCTGAAGAGTTGGGAGGAGTCCTTAGTAAGCTAACATATATTCAGGATAAATGAAGCTCATGGGAATAGAGGTTAAGCCCTTCAAAATCGCTGACGTGTTTACTTGGTTTACTCTTGTCAAGGCTTTCTAAATCGTCAGGTAAGGGCAAGAGTAAAAGTAGTGATGGAGTAATAAGCATCCCATTTCCTTACAGTTTAATTTCTCTCGTTAATCTGAATATAAGATCATGTGAAAGGAACAGAAATAAAATTAGAATATACGTAATCAAACTGTAAGAGTAAAACGGAAAGAAAGGGGGAGCCATGAAAGGGAATGTCATTGAAGATAAGAGGAGATAATTTAGCAAGAAATGTGAGACTTTAAGGTGAGGATGGGATGACGGGAAAACTCCTACAGCTTGGAATGTGAATGTGAATGAGTGGAGTAAATAGTGACAAGGAACAACAGTCTTTATTTTTTAAGCCGAACTTGTTATTATAATCAGTCCCATCAGAAGACAGTCCAAGAAAAGCTGAAAAAAGAAAAAAAAAGAAAGAGAAAAGAAAGAAGAATAGCAACCACAGTAGGGTAAAAAGAAAAAGTTGTAATATGTTTAATGCATCAGTAGTAAGCTTAGCAGATGTGAAATTGCAATTTAATAAAGAACATCGTCATAAATTCTACAAAGGATTGTGATAACGGGTTTAGATATACATGGAAAACTGTTTGAAGATGAAGATTTTTTGCTAAACAAAATTATAAGAATGTGTGACCCTTGCAGTGAGTAATAATGGTTGTTAAATAGATCGAAAGAATGAATTAAAGTTTGGTATGTTTAGTACCAGTTCTTATGCGAGGACAGTTTTCTTAATTTATGTATTCCCAGACAGTTTGTTCAGCCTGGGATATATTGCAATTATCTTCACCACTAAGACGCTTTCCTAAAAAAAAAAAGAAGACAAGGAGAAAATTGATCGACCCATTTGGACCGGACAAACGACTTCTAATGTGTACTAATAGATGGTGAATAGATGAGGTGAATAGGCGAATTTCCATGCTGAGAAGAAGAGTGAGAGGAGATCATCACAAAGGAGAGGTGTGAGAAATGGGAGTATGATGTGGGTAATTGGGGAGAATTGGTGAGAGGAAAGGAAGATATAGTTGTGAGTAAAAATGAAAGGGCTGAGGAGAATGGTAGTTGTCGAAAGGTTGGTATGTGTAAAGTTGAAAGTTAGGAATAAGTGCCTGTTTTTTACAGCAAGACGTGCTAGAAGAGTGAGGAAGAGTTCTGGACAAATTATGTAAGGACAGTTTTGGAAGGGTGAGAGAGTGTTTTTGATTGGTGATATGAATGTGTTGGTAATTAATAAATAGTTGGTATTGTGCCTCAAAAGAGAATGTCCTTCATTTGTGCTGGGATTTAATAGCCAATCTCTCAGGCATAAAATGATCCACAGGTATACATCGAGTGATAAATTTGAAACTGAATGAAAGGAAGAAGAGATTATGTGTGTGTATGAAAGGATCAAGATGTAAAGGATAAGAGTGTATAGAGGTTTTAATATGGTGGTGGAGAATTAGGTGAAGATGGAGGAATAGAAGAAGAAAAGACGAGAGGAAGGAGTAGTTGAGGGATGGAAAGTTACAAGAGATGAGAAAAAGAAGTATAGAGAGAAGGAAAGATTGGGAAATATGAAGAGCAGAGGGAGAGTGGTGTGTGTGAAGATATTTACAGAAGAAATATGTGCAGATGTGATGTGGTGTGTGGAAGGAAGAGAAGACGGAGTGAAGACAGTGGTGGACTGAAGAGGAAAGTGTGGAAGAAGAGCATACAAGAGAATGGATGAGAAAATGGAAGAATTGAGAGGGGAAGAGAGAAGTGAAAGGAAGAGAAGGTGAAAGATTAGTAAGAGAGAGAGAAGAGAGTGCAGGAAGGAAGAATGAGGTAATGGAGGGCTAAGAAAAATGTGAGAGAAGTGAAAAAGTAAGAAGGGTGGAAGGAAGAGCAGGGGAGTGAAAAAAAAGGTAGAAAGGAGAAGGGAGAAAAAGTGAGCAGATGGAGAGAAAAAGGAATTGTTGAACGTGGAGAGGTAAAGAGGATGGCTGGGGAATGGCTGGGAGAAGGAGGATGAGAAGACAGGAAGAAATGATGGAAGTTGTGAAGAATGAAAAAGAAACAAGAGGAAAGTGGGTGAAATGCTGAAGCATGAGAGTAGAAGGATTAAGAGTCATTGGCCTAGGAAGAGAGTGAGGAGGAAGTCGTAAATTGACAGGAAAAGGGGAAAAAGAAGTGTGTGGTAATCATAGGAGGAGAGATAATGAAAAGTGTAGAGAAGACAGAGAGAGAAAGAACAGAGAAATTAGTTGAAAGAACAGGTTTAGGAAGGGAAAGTGGGTAGATCAGATATTCATTCTTAGATCAGAAAAGTTTAGAGAAGGGAAAGATTGTATGCGGCTCATGTTTAGAATACATGTGACAGGGTGGATAGAAATGCAGAAAGGCAGTATAATAATGGAACGTTTTGAAGCTGTAAGAGTATTACTGGTCAGCCATGCGTATTGAAAAGTGAAGTGAAAGTTAGATTCATGTAATTGTTCAATCTGAAGGATGAATAAAGATACAGGGTAGGGTATATGTTGATGGTGAGAGAGGATAGTGTTTAAACTTGTACTGTTGTTTGCAGTGATACTGTCTTGTTGAGGAAGAGAAGGGGAGCTGAAGGCTTGGTGGATGAGTTTGAGAGAGTGTGTAAGAAACGGAACTCTAAAGGTGAATGTAGGGAATAGGATGGTCTTTGAGAGATGAATCAGTGAATGTACAGGAAGTTGGATGTAGAAGGAAAATGTGAGTACGTTTAAGTATGGTAGTGTGATGACGAAAGGAGGTATTGAAGTGCTTGAAAGGGTACAGCAGGAAGAATTGCTGGTAAAAGCAGTAAAGAAAAAAAGTGAGCATGGAAGAAAAAAGTTAGTAATGACAGTAGTGAAAAAAGAAGTGAACTGGAAGTTGGAAGGAAAAGTAAGAGTGAGAGCAGTGAAATGAGAAAGAAGCCTGTGGACAGTAGAGACAGGTAGAATGAGGAATAAAGGACTTGTGGTGTGGATATGTGAGAGGTTGAGGAATACACTGAGGTGGTGAGGAGAGGATGGATGAAAGATTGCAAGAGAGAATGAGTGATGGATAAGAGGGAGGGGAGACCGAGGATGAGATGGAGGGATGGGGTGGAGAGGTATATGAGAGAAGGTGAGTTGGGAGCAGGGCAGAAAGACAGGGCGACTTGAGGGTTTGTTTGTGGAAAAGAGTGAATAGATAGATAGATAGAGAGTACCAGTTCTAAAAAGCCATTCTATGAGGACAGTTTTTTTTTTATCTTAATTTATGTATTCCCAGACAGTTTTGTTCAGCCTGGGATATATTGCTTTAATTATCTTCACCACTAAGACGCTTTCCTAAATTAAAATGAAATAGTTCGTATTATCAAGAGAAAATTAAGGACGTCCTTGATCGGAGGGGTTATTTGTGACCGTAGACGATTACACGACCTTTTCTCATGCTTTTCCCCTACTAAATAGATGGTGAATAGATCGAGTCCTTCAGGTGAATAGGCGAATTTCCCATCAACTGAACGGTCCCCCTCGTAGAAAGAAGAAGAGAGAGCTGAGAGCGGAGATCATCACGGCAGTCAAGGCCGGAGTGAGTACAGATGTTGGTAGTTGTGGTAGTGGGTAATTGTGGTAGCTCTAATTGTTGTTGGTGGGGCTAATGGTGAGAGTGAAAGTAGATGAGGACTTGGGTAGGGTGAAATGTATTGAGGAGAATGGTTGGTAGTTGTCGAAAGGTTGTATAAAGGCAGCAGTTAGGTAAGTGCCTGGTCTGTGCTTACTTTTACTGAGCGATGGTGTGCATGCTAGGGTGTCTTAGTTGCTTCATTTCTAGTAATTACGATGTACTAAGGTTTAATGCTGGTAGGCATGGTAAGTAGATGTCTCATTAGTGTTTATTTTGTTGGAAATAATTGTGAGGATTGTGGCAGAAAATGTTGTTAATGCTTCATAATTTGTGGGATTTTATTTACAACAAGACTCCAGTGACACGCAAGCGATATTAAGCCTTTATCTTGATTTATGTCTGAAGGGAACTAAGAGCAATGTGCAAACTCCTCACCCGAGTTGAAGTAGAAACAGAACCGAGTTAAAATTAAAGCAGATACTCCATTGTTTGTGTACTATATTATTATGTTTTTAATGTCTCACAAACTGTAAAGGAAAACAAATGTGCGTGTAATATGGTACGTGGAGGAATTGGGAGGATTTGAAGAAATGAGGAAAGTAGGAAGAAAAAAATACTAAAGTCAAGAAGGAATCAGTTTTACTGAGATGCGGATGAATCAAGTTACTAGAAGATTCAGAATAAAGTATTAAGAGATGTAGAAAGAGAGGAGAAAAGTTCGTGATAAGGAGGAAAGGGACAGAAAGAAGGAAGGAGGGATGGTTTCAGAGAGATAAGAAGAGTCAAGTAGGGAGAGAATAAAACATTGCAGAATGGAAAAACAGAAGGTATAGGGAGGAAAAAAGGACAAGATAGACGCAAACGAAGGAAAACAGATTAGTGGAAAAATGAGAGAAGGCAGAGGTGTCGACTAGGATAGAATAATGAGAAAAGGCAGAACTTGGGGAAGAGGAAAAGCAGATGATTGAAGTGAAGGAAGAGAGAGAGGAGTGCAGGATGAAAGAAAAATGAGGTAGGAAAGGATGGAAGGAAAAGACGGGAGCTAGGAAAGTAAAGCAGTGAAGAAAGGAGGGAAAGAGAGGGCTGTAAGGGAGGGAGAAGGGGTGGATGAAAGGAAGAATGGAAGGGAAAAAAAGGCGTGTAGAAGGTAGGAGGAAAGATGGATCAGGAAGGAAAGGTGGTAATGGTGGAGACAGGTGAAGAAAAAGGCAGGAAAGAAAAAGCTGAAGGCATAAGGAAGGATTGGAGAGAGCCAGTGGAGGAAGCAGAAAGGAAGAAGGATAGAAAGAAAAGAGAGGAAGTAAGGTAGTAGACGAAAAGAGGAAGAGAGAAGGAAGAGGGAAAGTGCTGGAAGGAGCTAATGATGTATGTAAGGCGTAAAAAAGTGAATGGCAGGGGAAGAAGGAAAACGTAAAACTGCAAAAAATGAGTGAAGGCTGAAATAAGAAAGGAAGGAAGGAAAGGAGGTCATCCGGTGAGGAGAGAGAAGGACAGTGCCATTGTTAACGACCTGGAGGAAGGGAGGAGATTGCGGAGGAATGCACAGTGAAATTTGACAGAGAGAGAGAGGGGGAGCAGGGGGATTGGAGAGTGAGGAGGAGAAAGACTAGGACAAAACGAAGGCAGAAGTGAAAATTGACAGACAGGGAATAAGATAGAACAGAGGTAATAGGAAGCAATATATTGTTCGGATGGAAGATGAAAGTGAAAATGATTTGGACCTTTGTTAAAGGCGAGTTGGTGAGGTGGCAGCGTCAAAAGAGCTGATCACATGCGTCAGTGTACATACAATACATGTGTTTATGAACTGGAAATGCAGAAAGTGTACAGTATAAAAATAATTTGTTGCAACGTTATTTACATCATTATAGTCATAAAGTGTATTTATTCTGGTTCTCAGACCATGCGTATTTTCTTCATTTTCCTTTATTTCGTTTATTTATTTATTTATTTTTGTTAATGATGTCATCTACATTAAAGTTGTATGTGTTGTTATTTTCACTGAAGGTTCTCAATGACTGACTCATACATACACTATTGTGATGTAGGGAATACTTGTTGAGCCTGATGCAAACCCCACACTTTCCAGCTTCATCATCCACCTGTTTGGCCATTCATGTTGTCAGGTGTAGTGATAACCCTGTCTTAGCCTTGCATTTACGCGGCCATCAGTCTCCCATACCCATCCTTTGCGTGTGGTAGATGTGGTAGGTTGTCAGTGCCAGTCTGATAATGCCCGTGTAATGCTCCCTCGCCATAATCTCAGTCATTTCCTGTGTCTGGATGTCATCAACCTGTAATCCAATAAATCATACGCATCATGTCCAGGGTCACCGTCATGGATGTCAAATAGACCTAGCCAGCTTCATCACCAGCTTCAGATCCATGACAGCTTTTCTTTTTTTCTGCCGGAAGATTTTTTTTTTTTCCGACTTACGAAGAGTGTCAGAAACATTATCCATTAACCCCTTAAGTATGATATTCCATATTTATTTTTGCCGTTAGATTTTTTTTTTTTAAATAGGAGCGGTCCATCTTGCCGAAGGGACTAAGTAGTAAAGAAAATGGTACCAAGAAGAAAAGCAACTGAAGAACAAGAAGACAAAATAAAGACAACGGAGAAAGATGAAATATAGTGAGATGAAATGAAGCCTGAAGGTGAAAGAAAGAGAGTAGGAACAGGGAAAAGAGTGAAGAAAAAAGCGAAGGAAAGGAGGAGACTGAATATGTGAAAAGGAAGGGTAATGTCTGAAGGTGACAGAAGACAGAATGAAAGAAGAGTAAAACTGATAGTGATAAGTGAAGAAAAATGTGATGGAGGGAAGGACAAAGACAGAATGAGATGATAGGTAAATAGCCGAAGCAGAAATGAAGGGAGGGGAAAGATAGGTAGAACGAAGATAAAAAGGTAATGATAAACGAAGTAGAGGAAGAAATACAGGAGTGCTTGTGAGAAAGGGAAGGGATAATGGAATAGGAGAGAGAGAGAGAACGATCAAGTATAAAAGTGATGAGTGTTGAGGTAATGGCGAGGCAGGGAAAACCAGCGGACAGGAGAAGGAAGGAAGAAAGGAAGAGAAGGATTTAAGCACGGTATAGTGGGATGAAGGATAGCACAGGGGAAGAAGGCAGTAAGTAAATTCGTCGACCGTGTACCTGCATAACCTTGAGAAGAATGAGTCGTTAATTATGGCAAGTTATATTCCTATCCTCTCAACAACTTATATGGCGCAATCTAGTTTATTCATCATTTTTTTCTAAGGAGATTTCACGTTTAATACCTTCCTGACTTTATTACCTTCCTAGCATATTCCAAACTTGCTGGGCATCTATCTTAAGTTTCACCTTGCTTTTCCAGCCTACCTAACCTTGTCGCTATCCTAATTTTACCACATTCCTAACCAAACCTAACTACCTTGCCAACCTTACCGCATTCCCAACTTTTTGGCCATCCTTACCTTATCAATATTCTAACTTTACCTTATCACCTTCCTAACCTAACCTAACCACCTTCCTAACCTAACCTCGCCATCTTCTTAACCTAACTTCGTCATCTTCCCAATCTCATGACTATCCCTGCCTTACCACCATCCTAACTTACCTCATTGCCTTCCTATCCTAACCTTACCATGTTCCTAACCTTGCCACCTTCCCAACCTTGCCACCTTCCCAACCTAACCTTACTCTCCTAACCCTACCACCTCCCTAGCTCTGCCACCTTCCTAACCTTGCCGTCTCCCAAACTTACCATCATTCCAACCTATAACTTTCTTGACCAATCATCTTCCTTACCCTACATCATTCTAACCTAACGGCCTTCCTCCAATTTTATCTGTTTCCAAGCGCACCTCAGTACGTTTTGTTTTAACGCGGAGTGTTTTACAGAAGTGAGGCTCTGTGTGTGTGTGTGTGGGTGTGTGTGTGTGTGTGTGTGTGTGTGTGTGGAGGGGCTATCAAAAGGGTTAAATGAGCAGAAAGAGGTGGACAGGATGGGAAGCATCCTGTGAAGAGAGAGAGAGAGAGAGAGAGAGAGAGAGAGAGAGAGAGAGAGAGAGAGAATGTTTAGGGCGTGGAAAGGTGTGGGGTGAGGGTGTCGGGGGGAGGGTGTGGGTTGGGTTGGGTTGTATCTCTCTCTCTCTCTCTCTCTCTCTCTCTCTCACACACACCCACACACACATTTATGTAACTCTTCCGTCGTTCATCTGATATAGTGATTATGGCAAAACATTTTCCTGTGATTCAGTTACGATAGCGAGATTGAGTGATGACCGCCTTCTTGTTGTCTTAGGCGGCTCCGTATCACCTCCTCCTTACCAGTTCATTTTCCCTTATGAAACAAAACATTTTCTTGTATAGTAGTGCTTTAGGATATCTCATTATTAACCTTCTCTTTGTCCGACAGCTTGTGTGTTGTGGTCCATATAACGTCAGACGATTTTATTCAGCTGAAGGTGAGGAAAGGAGTGAAGACCTGATTGTTTGGCTTTGTAAAAAATCAGAAATGGTAACAGGCAAAAAAAAAAATTCCAGTAACTCTCGGATTCATTATTATTATTATTATTATTATTATTATTATTATTGACAGCACAGAGGCTGACACAATACGATTGAGACTAACATAAAGCAGTTTGGATGTAGTTTCATTAAAGCAGTCAACATTCCACATTACAGACTTGTTATAAAACACTTTTGCAGACACCATCACATTATGTCAAACAAACAGTGTATTGAGTAAAGACGGTGGGTAATGGTGCCGAAGTGGTGTGAAGGTGCAGGTAGGGATATACCAAGTCTGTCCAGAGTCGGGTACATGATTAATCATCATCATCATCACACTGTATACTGCCCTATGGGAGACTTTAGGCAACTGGTCCTGACATTTGAGATGAGAGCAGCCTGTATAGTGCATTAGGGTAGAAAACCCCAACTGTATACTGCATTAGGCTCAATCCTACTGGAACTGTATACTGCATTAGGGTAGCCATAATTTCTATGCTTACTGCATTAGTAAATGGTTTACTGCATTAGTGTAGAGTCACCCGAAGGAGGAAGGAACACTGTATACTGAAGGGAAAGACAGAAGAGGCATTAGGGAGAACACTGGCAGTCGCCCGAGAGCAGCACTACGTCGAGTGCATGGGTAGACACCTACCACCAAGCATTAGTAGACACCAGGGATTGGGTAACACACTGTATACTGCATTTAAAGCAGAACGATTCAAGCCAATATTATAATACAGAGGGTTGTGTATACTGCATTAGGGTAGACACACTGTATACTGCATTAGGGTAGACACTGGCTATACTGCATTAGGGTAGACACTGTATACTGCATTAGGGTAGACACACTGTATACTGCATTAGGGTAGGTAGACACTGTATACTGCATTAGGGTAGACACACTGTATGCATTAGGGTAGACACACTGCTGCATTAGGGTAGACACACTGTATACTGCATTAGGGTAGACACACTGTATAGGGTAGACACTGTATACTGCATTAGGGTAGACACACTGTATACTGCATTAGGGTAGACACACTGTATACTGCATTAGTGTAGACACACTTTATACTGCTATAGGGTAGACACACTTTACTCTTCTTTAGGTTACACACTGTATACTGCATTAGGGTAGACACACTCTATTCTGCAGTAGGGTAGACACTGTATACTGCATTAGGCACACTGTATTCTGCATTAGGGTAGACACACTGTATACTGCATTAGGGTAACACACTGTATTAGGGTAGACACACTGTATACTGCATTAGGGTAGACACACTGTATGCTGCATTAGGGTAGACACACTATGCTGCATCAGGGTAGACACACTGTATGCTGCATCAGGGTAGACACTCTATGCTGCATTAGGGTAGACACACTATGCTGCATTAGGGTAGACACACTATGCTGCATCAGGGTAGACACAATATGCTGAATCAGCTAAGAACACACTATGCTGCATCAGGGTAGACACACTATGCTGCATCAGGGTAGACACACTATGCTGCATCAGGGTAGACACACTATGCTGCATCAGGGTAGACACACTATGCTGCATCAGGGTAGACACACTATGCTGCATCAGGGTAGACACACTATGCTGCATCAGGGTAGACACACTATGCTGCATCAGGGTAGACACACTATGCTGCATCAGGGTAGACACACTGTATACTGCATTTGGGTAGACTTACTGTAAACTCCAGTGAAGCTTTCGTATCGTGGGTGCCGTGTGTAGCCTTGGATGTGGTGTGGTAGGGTTGGAATGGCGGGTACAGCAGTGGTAACCTGACGTCAGTGAAAGCAGCCCACCCATGCACGGGAAGGTCACCCACGCCCACACCAGGGTTAGCAGTATATCAATGCACGGCCATAGTTTATCATCCTCAGCGCTGGAGGAGGGGAAGGTACAGGTCCCGCTTTTCTCATGCGTTATTATTATTTTTTTTTTCTGATCCCTCACCCATTCCTTTTCATCTGTGTCAATTGATTTCTTGCAATGCGTATAATGAAAAAAATGGCAGGTTAAATATTCCCTGTTGTATTATTTTGACACTGATGATGATGCTTTGTAGTTAATAGCTGTAAAACATACTGTGGTTATCCATACATTAAATTTTTATTACTGTTAATATTCAGTGCTTGACTCGTCTGTGGGTTAAAAAGAAAAAGCTTTGAACCCTCTACCCTTTCAACAAATGCCTGATCCACCCCTACAACTTCCCTCCAATGAAAAAGTAGAGTACAAAACAATTGGAGTGAATAATCGCGCCTTTATTTCTTTATCTGTAGCTTTCCGTTGCCAGTTTGTACCCAGTGTCTGGATGTCACAGTGCTGTGCTTTGTTCATATACAAGAATGATACCCACATGCTTGGACTGTCTTTTGTACTTACACAGTAAATACATAATGAAATTGTGTTCATTGTACCTTCATAGTGAACACTACCAGATGTTTTGTTTATTGTAATTATACAGTAGATACATTATAATGGTTTTGTATTTATTGTGTCCTTACAGAAAACAGTTTAAGCATGTAGGTGTGATGTGAATATACTGTATTATTATTTCGTTGGGCTATTTGGGGGACTATTCTTGGCAGTTTGGGGTAACTCAGCAACGTTGAATTTTATATTTTGTTTCTGTTATTTTAGCAATTAATAGACTGTTTTATGAATCTTACGAAGGACATTTAGCAGAGAAGGGTTTGGTGAAGGCTATATCTAACATTTCCAGTTAGAAAGTCTTACATGAGCCAAATATAATCGTCTGAAAATAACAAGCATATAATGAATATTACGCCCTGTGGCTGAAGGAGTTAATATTTTTTTATAGATACTCTTTGAGATTAATTGAATACGATCCATGAAGCGTACTTATGATTCCCAACGGCATTGGGTACAGGATCACTGGTTTTTGTTGGCTGTGTTATCTATCTACTTGTCTGCCTAAATCGCCACCAAAGGAACACCGACCCTGAAGGACAACTCTCGCCACAAGCTCCACTCTTGGAGTACGCACTTTTTTTTTTTTTTTTTTTTCAAGTAACGACTATAAATGAGGAGAGCAGGGAGCTTATGGCATAAAATGTTTCCCAACCAAACCTGCCAAAAACTGGGAGCTGTCAATAGTCATGACGTCACTTGTTCATGGCCACCACAATGTACTCAAAACAGCAATATCTTGATTCTATATATGTTTCTTGCAACAGAAGTAATGCATTCCTGTAACTTCAACGGTTATAAATCCTTTAGATTTTTCCAGAGCTGAAGAATATCGTTTAGCGTTCGCGTGAATAATATATTAAGCTCGTGATTCATGACTAGAAAGTTAAAGTTGGAGAATATTTGATGAAACTGCAATATCACAGCATTTGCAATCAGGTATAATGAGGGATATCGGAAGGCATAACAGTAACTTATATAAATAATTCATAAGACAAAGACATAATCAGTTGAGCCGGGTGGTCATATACAATGGGAACAAGACACTGCATAAAGCTTGGTGAGTGTATAAGTGAAAAGGCATAATCATAAACGTTAGGTTTAATTTTTCTTCTTTTTAAATCGAGGGTAAAAATAAGTAACTAATAAATTGAAGTGTAGGAAGGTGGAATAATCTAGTGAGTCAGCTGAACCCGATGTGCATATTAATGAATTGCAATTGCAACACTACACCATGCAACAATTGCAACACTACACCATGCAACACCATGCAACACCACACCATGCAACACTACACCATGCAACACCACACCATGCAACACTACACCATGCAACACTACACCATGCAACAACACCATGCAACACTACACCATGCAACACTACACCATGCAACACTACACCATGCAACACTACACCATGCAACACTACACCATGCAACACTACACCATGCAACACTACACCATGCAACACTACACCATGCAACACACCATGCAACACACCATGCAACACCACACCATGCAACACTAAACCATGCAACACTACACCATGCAACACTACACCATGCAACACCATGCAACACTACACCATGCAACACCACACCATGCAACACTACACCATGCAACACTACACCATGCAACACTACACCATGCAACACTACACCATGCAACACCACTCCATGCAACACTACACCATGCAACACTACACCATGCAACAACACACCATGCAACACTACACCATGCAACACTACACCATGCAACGCAACACCATGAAACGCAACACCATGCAACACCACACCATGCAACACTACACCATGCAACACTACACCATGCAACACTACACCATGCAACACTACACCATGCAACGCAACACCATGCAACACCACACCATGCAACACTACACCATGCAACACTACACCATGCAACACTACACCATGCAACACTACACCATGCAACACTACACCATGCAACACCACACCATGCAACACTACACCATGCAACACTACACCATGCAACACTACACCATGCAACACTACACCATGCAACACTACACCATGCAACGCAACACCATGCAACACTACACCATGCAACACTACACCATGCAACACTACACCATGCAACACTACACCATGCAACACTACACCATGCAACACTACACCATGCAACACTACACCATGCAACACTACACCATGCAACACTACACCATGCAACACTACACCATGCAACACTACACCATGCAACACTACACCATGCAACACCACACCATGCAACACTACACCATGCAACACCACAAACTACACCATGCAACACTACACCATGCAACACTACACCATGCAACACTACACCATGCAACACTACACCATGCAACACTACACCATGCAACACTACACCATGCAACACTACACCATGCAACGCAACACCATGCAACGCAACACCATGCAACACTACACCATGCAACGCAACACCATGCAACACTACACCATGCAACACTACACCATGCAACACTACACCATGCAACACTACACCATGCAACACTACACCATGCAACACTACACCATGCAACACTACACCATGCAACGCAACACCATGCAACACTACACCATGCAACACTACACCATGCAACACTACACCATGCAACACTACACCATGCAACACTACACCATGCAACACTACACCATGCAACACTACACCATGCAACACTACACCATGCAACACTACACCATGCAACACTACACCATGCAACACTACACCATGCAACACTACACCACGCAACACTACACCATGCAACACTACACCATGCAACACCACACCATGCAACACTACACCATGCAACACTACACCATGCAACACTACACCATGCAACACTACACCATGCAACACTACACCATGCAACACTACACCATGCAACGCAACACCACGCAACACTACACCATGCAACACTACACCATGCAACACTACACCATGCAACACTACACCATGCAACACTACACCATGCAACACTACACCATGCAACACTACACCATGCAACACTACACCATGCAACACTACACCATGCAACACACCACGCAACACCACACCATGCAACACCACACCATGCAACACTACACCATGCAACACCACACCATGCAACACTACACCATGCAACACTACACCATGCAACACTACACCATGCAACACACCATGCAACACTACACCATGCAACACTACACCATGCAACACTACACCATGTAACACTACACCATGCAACACGCTACACCATGCAACGCAACACTACACCACCATGCAACACCACACCATGCAACACCACACCACGCAACACTACACCACGCAACACTACA
The DNA here is from genome assembly GCF_032717465.1 of Coenobita brevimanus. Lineage (NCBI taxonomy): Eukaryota > Metazoa > Arthropoda > Malacostraca > Decapoda > Coenobitidae > Coenobita > Coenobita brevimanus. Next base: position 25,449 of record NW_027645357.1, on the reverse strand, counting down.
CCATGCAACACCACACCATGCAACACCACACCATGCAACACCACACCATGCAACACTACACCATGCAACACCACACCATGCAACACTACACCACGCAACACTACACCATGCAACACAACACACGGCGCGGCGCACCTTTGATAAACACCGCTCATTGTCATTGTGTGGCAGGTTCACTGTCTATCATCCCCACCCCCACCCTGTCCCCTGCTACATAACTACTTTTATATTTCACCTTCAGTCTCCCCTCGCCACCCTTTCTGCCCCATCATCCTTCCCCCTACTTACCCCTTCACTGTCCATTCCTCTTCCCTCCCCTCCTTTGTCATCTCGCTCTCCATCCCTGTCTCTTGCCTCACTCTCTCCTTTCCTTCCTCCATCTCTTCTTTCTCCCTCCACCCTCTTCTCTCTTCATCTCCTTTCTTTCCTTTCTTTCATCCATGCTGTATTCTCCTTGTACCCCATCCTATCCTCTCCGTTCTCACTCTGTCCTATCCCCTTCTCCACCCTTTCCTTCTCGCTTCCACTCCTGTTCCATATTCACTCTTCACCCCCACCTCTCACCGTCGTTGCACCCTTTTTCCTTCTTCCCCTTCCCACACCGTTGCCCTCAATCACCCCTCCTCTGACCCTTTTCACCTCCCCTTCCTTACACACACACACGTCCACTGTCACCCAACCAAAACCTTGTTTCACCCCTCATCTTCTCACGCTTCCCCTTCCCTCTCCCCCCCCATTTCCTCTTCCTTCTTCCCCTTCCCTCTTCCTCCCTCTTCCTCCCCTCTTCCCCTCACCTCTCCCCCTCTTCCCCCCTCCTCTCCCCTCTTTCTCTTACCCCTTACCCCGCTTACAATCTTTCCCACCCCTTCTCGTTCTCTCTCCCACATTCTCTTCACAAACAAGTTATTAATCTAGTTAGCCCGAAGACATCTTTTTTGTTGTACTTCTTCCTCCTGACACTGTATTCAACTTACAACCATACACTTTTTAGACTGGAGTGTTAAAGCTTTTAGTAACCCCGTCAGTGAAATAAATAACCTCAACGTTGAATGAAATCGTCTGCATGTGACAAGAATTAACTACAAAAATTCACCACAGCATTGAAGGGACAAAATAGATATCTTTAAGCATAGGTTAATATAAGTGTTGTTATTGGATGCAGCGGACGTGTTGACATGAGTAGCACAGATAAAGGAATATTGTGCAGTGTTGACTTACTCCCTGGTCTTTTAGCATGCACTAGTAGAGTCAGACTGAACATAGAGGAAGATGAAGTGGAAGGGAGTGATGAGGAAGAGGAGGATAATGTAGAGGAGATGAAATGGAGGAGAAGGAGGGAATGTGGGAATGATGTGGAGAGAGAGGAGAATGTGCAAAGAGGGTGAAACGGAGGAAGATGAAGTGGAGGGGCAACGATGTACAAAGGGAGAGAATTGTATGCAAGGTGGGGGGTGAAATGGATAGGAGGATGAAGTGCAGGAGAGTGATGTAGAAGGGGATGATGATGTGGAGGTGATGTGAGGTGTACGGGGAAGGATGATAAGGAAGGGGGAATCCTGATTAGAGGGACGCCCATAAAAACCTTTTTTTTTTTCCTCCTTCAGTACATTGTGTCTGGTTAAGAGGGGGGAGGGGCGGCCAGCTAAGCATCCATAATGAGCACTAGCCAACCCCCCTGCTGGGAAGTACAAACTCTGATTTTTACAGCCAGCCACAAGTCGATTTTATTCTGCCGATAGAAATCCACCACAACGAAAACCTTTACATCTCGTCTTGATTAACATACGGGATAAAATGAAAAGCTTAGTTATACTTACATTACAGGAACGCCAGTTGACTTAGCTCTTCTCTAGTCAAAGAATTAAGAGGATCATGAACCCCTTCACTCCGACGATTTTTATTTTTACTCTAGCTATCTCCAGGGGAATTTATTAAGCTAAAGGGAGCCGTTGCATTGAAGGAGCTAAGTATAGTCTTCATTAAGTCCTTCACTGCATACAGCACAGGGTACAATATCGGGGGTTAAGCCAACACTTCTGTTACCCAAATAAACTTTGTGTCTATCTCAAGAAGCAAACAGAAAAGAATGAACTTGAAATAAACATGACGGATCCTCGGCAACAACGTCTTACCATAGTATATTATTTATGTTTGATTTTAAACCTTGTTACCAAAACCCCAGGTGAGATTATTTGTATGTTCACCGACTGATGATGTGCAGTACCCGGACATCAAGAAACCATTGAAAGTAAGAGGCTGATACGAAGATTTATCCTTTCATTACCATGGCGTTTGTTAGTTTATTCTACCTTCAGATGATTTTATTCACCTTAAGGAAGTCCGCTAGTTGTGAAGGAGTTAATGAACGATGTATGTACTCCAGGTCCAAAAGTCATTTCTAAACTGAATAATATAGTCTTGAGATCCAGGAAAAATATGAAGTTGAGTGTGGGGTGGTCTTCCTCCCTCCCCTTCCCTTACTCCCTCCCTGGGTTTAGCCTTGCCCTCACATATCATTCATCTTTACTCTCTCAGATCCACACGTGCTTCCTGAAGGTGGAGAAATCTAACTCTGCGTTTATTGTCTCTTAAACTCTTCCTTCTTGTTGCTATTTATGTAGTTTGCATATCGACATAGATTACATAAATAACATAAAGGATAGTGATATGTAATGTGCAGAATAAATAAAGGAAGTGTCACGAAATTCCCGAAGACGCTTCGACGACCGATTATCCAGTTACAGAGAGCGTCTTTTGTGATAATGGTAAATGTGTTTAAAGTAAGCAGCAGAAACATCCTGCCAGTTCACTTCTTATTGTTTGTGTGCATTCAGGATTTTTCATATTTGGATGGTAAACGGTAACTTAATGGTGTTGTTTCCCTCTTGTTTCCCCGACGCGTGATTTTTCGTGGGCGTAATGGCGGACACTTACTATACGCCACGCAAC
>NW_027645357.1:0-17500 GCF_032717465.1 Coenobita brevimanus | reverse complement strand
ACTATCCTTTATGTTATTTATGTAATCTATGTCGATATGCAAACTACATAAATAGCAACAAGAAGGAAGAGTTTAAGAGACAATAAACGCAGAGTTAGATTTCTCCACCTTCAGGAAGCACGTGTGGATCTGAGAGAGTAAAGATGAATGATATGTGAGGGCAAGGCTAAACCCAGGGAGGGAGTAAGGGAAGGGGAGGGAGGAAGACCAATTCCACACTCAACTTCATATTTTTCCTGGATCTCAAGACTATATTATTCAGTTTAGAAATGACTTTTGGACCTGGAGTACATACATCGTTCATTAACTCCTTCACAACTAGTAGCGGACTTCCTTAAGGTGAATAAAATCATCTGAAGGTAGAATAAACTAACAAACGCCATGGTAATGAAAGGATAAATCTTCGTATCAGCCTCTTACTTTCAATGGTTTCTTGATGTCCGGGTACTGCACATCATCAGTCGGTGAACATACAAATAATCTCACCTGGGGTTTTGGTAACAAGGTTTAAAATCAAACATAAATAATATACTATGGTAAGACGTTGTTGCCGAGGATCCGTCATGTTTATTTCAAGTTCATTCTTTTCTGTTTGCTTCTTGAGATAGACACAAAGTTTATTTGGGTAACAGAAGTGTTGGCTTAACCCCCGATATTGTACCCTGTGCTGTATGCAGTGAAGGACTTAATGAAGACTATACTTAGCTCCTTCAATGCAACGGCTCCCTTTAGCTTAATAAATTCCCCTGGAGATAGCTAGAGTAAAAATAAAAATCGTCGGAGTGAGGGGGTTCATGATCCTCTTAATTCTTTGACTAGAGAAGAGCTAAGTCAACTGGCGTTCCTGTAATGTAAGTATAACTAAGCTTTTCATTTTCTCCCGTATGTTAATCAAGACGAGATGTAAAGGTTTTCGTTGTGGTGGATTTCTATCGGCAGAATAAAATCGACTTGTGGCTGGCTGTAAAAATCAGAGTTTGTACTTCCCAGCAGGGGGGTTGGCTAGTGCTCATTATGGATGCTTAGCTGGCCGCCCCTCCCCCCTCTTAACCAGACACAATGTACTGAAGGAGAAAAAAAAAAAAGGTTTTTATGGGCGTCCCTCTAATCAGGATTCCCCCTTCCTTATCATCCTTCCCCGTACACCTCACATCACCTCCACATCATCATCCCCTTCTACATCACTCTCCTGCACTTCATCCTCCTATCCATTTCACCCCCCACCTTGCATACAATTCTTTGTACATCGTTGCCCCTCCACTTCATCTTCCTCCGTTTCACCCTCTTTGCACATTCTCCTCTCTCTCCACATCATTCCCACATTCCCTCCTTCTCCTCCATTTCATCTCCTCTACATTATCCTCCTCTTCCTCATCACTCCCTTCCACTTCATCTTCCTCTATGTTCAGTCTGACTCTACTAGTGCATGCTAAAAGACCAGGGAGTAAGTCAACACTGCACAATATTCCTTTATCTGTGCTACTCATGTCAACACGTCCGCTGCATCCAATAACAACACTTATATTAACCTATGCTTAAAGATATCTATTTTGTCCCTTCAATGTTGTGGTGAAATTTTGTAGTTAATTCTTGTCACATGCAGACGATTTCATTCAACGTTGAGGTTATTTATTTCACTGACGGGGTTACTAAAAGCTTTAACACTCCAGTCTAAAAAGTGTATGGTTGTAAGTTGAATACAGTGTCAGGAGGAAGAAGTACAACAAAAAAGATGTCTTCGGGCTAACTAGATTAATAACTTGTTTGTGAAGAGAATGTGGGAGAGAGAACGAGAAGGGGTGGGAAAGATTGTAAGCGGGGTAAGGGGTAAGAGAAAGAGGGGAGAGGAGGGGGGAAGAGGGGAGAGGAGAGGGGAAGAGGGGAGGGGAAGGGGAAGAAGGAAGAGGAAATGGGGGGGGGGAGAGGGAAGGGGAAGCGTGAGAAGATGAGGGGTGAAACAAGGCTTTGGTTGGGTGACAGTGGACGTGTGTGTGTGTAAGGAAGGGGAGGTGAAAAGGGTCAGAGGAGGGGTGATTGAGGGGAAAGGTGTGGGAAGGGGAAGAAGGAAAAAGGGTGCAACGACGGTGAGAGGTGGGGGTGAAGAGTGAATATGGAACAGGAGAGGAAGCGAGAAGGAAAGGGTGGAGAAGGGGATAGGACAGAGTGAGAACGGAGAGGATAGGATGGGGTACAAGGAGAATACAGCATGGATGAAAGAAAGGAAAGAAAGGAGATGAAGAGAGAAGAGGGTGGAGGGAGAAAGAAGAGATGGAGGAAAGAAAGGAGAGAGTGAGTCAAGAGACAGGGAAGGAGAGCGAGATGACAGGGGAGGGGAGGGAAGAGGAATGGACAGTGAAGGGGTAAGTAGGGGGAAGGATGATGGGGCAGAAAGGGTGGCGATGGGAGACTGAAGGTGAAATATAAAAGTAGTTATGTAGCAGGGGACAGGGTGGGGGTGGGGATGATAGACAGTGAACCTGCCACACAATTACAATGAGCGGTGTTTATCAAAGGTGCGCCACGCCGTGTGTTGTGTTGCATGGTGTAGTGTTGCGTGGTGTAGTGTTGCGTGCTGTAGTGTTGCGTGGTGTGTGGTGGTGTAGTGTTGCACGGTGTAGTGTTGCATGGTGTAGTGTTGCATGGTGTAATTTGGTGTAGTGTTGCGTGGTGTAGTGTTGCGTGGTGTAGTGGTTGCGGTGTAGTGGTTATGTGTTGTGTGTTGGTATTGTGTTGTGTTGCATGGTGTAGTGTTGCGTGGTGTAGTGTTGCATGGTGTAGTGTTGCATGGTGTTGCGTTGCATGGTGTAGTGTTGTATGGTGTGGTGTTGTATGGTGTGGTGATGCATGGTGTGGTGTTGCATGGTTTAGTGTTGCATGGTGTTGTGGTGCAGAGTGGTGCGTTGCATGGTGTAGTGTTGCATGGTGTTGCGTTGCATGGTGTAGTGTTGCGTGGTGTTGCGTTGCATGGTGTAGTGTTGCATGGTGTAGTGATGCATGGTGTAGTGTTGCATGGTATAGTGTTGCATGGTATAGTGTTGCATGGTATGTGTTGCATGGTTTTGCGTTGCATGATGTAGTGTTGCATGGTGTAGTGTTGCATGGTGTAGTGTTGCATGGTGTAGTGTTGCATGGTGTAGTGTTGCATGGTGTGGTGTTGCATGGTGTAGTGTTGCGTGGTGTGGTGTTTCATGGTGTGGTGTTGCATGGTGTAGTGTTGCATGGTGTAGCGTTTCCATGGTGTTGCGTTGCATGGTGTAGTGTTGCGTGGTGTAGTGTTGCCTGGTGTAGTGTTGCATGGTGTAGTGTTGCGTGGTGTAGTGTTGCATGGTGTACTGTTGCCTGGTGTAGTGTTGCATGGTGTAGTATTGCGTGGTGTTGCGTTGCATGGTATTGTGTTGCGTGGTGTGGTGTTGCATGGTGTAGTGTTGCGTGGTGTAGTGTTGCGTGGTGTAGTGTTTCAAGGGTGTTGGCGCTGCACATGGCGTTGCGTACAGTGTTGTATGGGTGGTATTATGTGGTGTAGTGTTGCGTGGTGTAGTGTTGCATTGTGTGGTGTTGCATGGTGTAGTGTTGCGTGGTGTGGTGTTGCATGGTGTAGTGTTGCGTGGTGTAGTGTTGCATTGTGTTGCGTTTCATGGTGTTGCGTTGCATGGTGTAGTGTTGCCTGGTGTAGTGTTGCACTGTGTAGTGTTGTATGGTGTAGTGTTGCATGGTGTTGCGTTGCCTGGTGTAGTGTTGCCTGGTGTTGCGTTGCATGGTTTAGTGTTGCATGGTGTAGTGTTGCATGGTGTTGCGTTGCATGGTGTTGCGTTGCATGGTGTAGTGTTGCATGGTGTACTGTTGCGTGATGTGGTGTTGCATGGTGTAGTGTTGCATGGTGTACTGTTGCATGGTGTAGTGTTACGTGGTGTTGCGTTGCATGGTGTAGTGTTGCGAGGTGTTGTGTTGCATGTTGTTGCGTTGCATGGTATAGTGTTGCATGGTGTTGCGTTGCATGGTGTAGTGTTGCATGGTATAGTGTTGCATGGTGTAGTGTTGCATGGTGTAGCGTTTCCATGGTGTTGCGTTGCATGGTGTAGTGTTGCGTGGTGTAGTGTTGCATGGTGTAGTGTTGCATGGTGTAGTGTTGCATGGTGTAGTGTTGCATGGTGTAGTGTTGCGTGGTGTAGTGTTGCGTGGTGTAGTGTTGCGTGGTGTAGTGTTGCGTGGTGTAGTGTTGCGTGGTGTAGTGTTGCATTGTGTGGTGTTGCATGGTGTAGTGTTGCGTGGTGTAGTGTTGCATGGTGTTGCGTTGCATGGTGTTGCGTTGCATGGTGTTGTGTTGCATTGTGTAGTGTTGCATTGTGTAGTGTTGCATGGTGTAGTGTTGCATGGTGTAGTGTTGCATGGTGTTGCGTTGCATGATGTTGCGTTGCATGGTGTAGTGTTGCGAGGTGTGGTGTTGCATGGTGTTGCGTTGCATGGTGTAGTGTTGCATGGTGTTGCGTTGCATGGTGTAGTGTTGCATGGTGTAGTGTTGCATGGTGTTGCGTTGCATGGTGTGGTGTTGCATGGTGTTGCGTTGCATAGTGTTGAGTTGCATGGTGTTGCGTTGCATGGTGTAGTGTTGCATGGTGTACTTTTGCGTGGTGTGGTGTTGCATGGTGTAGTGTTGCATGGTGTGGTGTTGCATGGTGTAGTGTTGCATGGTGTAGTGTTGCATGGTGTTGCGTTGCATGCTGTAGTGTTGCGAGGTGTGGTGTTGCATGGTGTTGCGTTGCATGGTGTAGTGTTGCATGGTGTAGTGTTGCATGGTGTAGTGTTGCATGGTGTAGTGTTGCATGATGTAGTGTTGCATGGTGAAGTGTTGCATGGTGAAGTGTTGGATGGTGAAGTGTTGCATGGTGTAGTGTTGCATGGTGTGGTGTTGCATGGTGTTGCGTTGCATGGTGTGGCGTTGCATGGTGTAGTGTTGCATGGTGTACTATTGCGTGGTGTGGTGTTGCATGGTGTAGTGTTGCATGGTGTGGTGTTGCATGGTGTAGTGTTGCATGGTGTGGTGTTGCATGGTGTAGTGTTGCATGGTGTAGTGTTGCATGGTGTAGTGTTGCATGGTGTAGTGTTGCATGGTGTAGTGTTGCATGGTGTAGTGTTGCATGGTGTAGTGTTGCATGGTGTAGTGTTGCATGGTGTAGTGTTGCCTGGTGTGGTGTTGCATGGTGTAGTGTTGCATGGTGTAGTGTTGCATGGTGTAGTGTTGCATGGTGTAGTGTTGCATGGTGTAGTGTTGCATGGTGTAGTGTTGAATGGTGTAGTGTTGCACGGTGTTGCGTTGCATTGTGTAGTGTTCCGTGGTGTAGTGTTGCGTGGTGTAGTTTTGCATAGTGTGGTGTTCCATGGTGTAGTGTTGCATGGTGTTGCATTGCATGGTGTAGTGTTGCGTGGTGTTGCGTTGCATGGTGTGGTGTTGCACGGTGTTGCGTTGCATGGTGTAGTGTTGCATGGTGTAGTGTTGCATGGTGTAGTGATGCATGGTGTAGTGTTCCATGGTATAGTGTTGCATGGTATGTGTTGCATGGTTTTGCGTTGCATGGTGTAGTGTTGCATGGTGTAGTGTTGCATGGTGTAGTGTTTCATGGTGTAGTGTTGCATGGTGTAGTGTTGCATGGTGTAGTGTTGCATGGTGTGGTGTTGCATGGTGTAGTGTTGCGTGGTGTGGTGTTGCATGGTGTGGTGTTGCATGGTGTAGTGTTGCATGGTGTAGCGTTTCCATGGTGTTGCGTTGCATGGTGTAGTGTTGCGTGGTGTAGTGTTGCATGGTGTAGTGTTGCATGGTGTAGTGTTGCGTGGTGTAGTGTTGCATGGTGTAGTGTTGCCTGGTGTAGTGTTGCATGGTGTAGTATTGCGTGGTGTTGCGTTGCATGGTATTGTGTTGCGTGGTGTGGTGTTGCATGGTGTAGTGTTGCGTGGTGTAGTGTTGCGTGGTGTAGTGTTGCGTGGTGTAGTGTTGCGTGGTGTAGTGTTGCGTGGTGTAGTGTTGCGTGGTGTAGTGTTGCATGGTGTAGTGTTGCGTGGTGTGGTGTTGCATGGTGTAGTGTTGCGTGGTGTAGTGTTGCGTGGTGTAGTGTTGCATTGTGTTGCGTTTCATGGTGTTGCGTTGCATGGTGTAGTGTTGCCTGGTGTAGTGTTGCACTGTGTAGTGTTGTATGGTATAGTGTTGCATGGTGTTGCGTTGCTGGTGTAGTGTTGCCTGGTGTTGCGTTGCATGGTTTAGTGTTGCATGGTGTAGTGTTGCGAGGTGTTGTGTTGCATGGTGTTGCGTTGCATGGTGTAGTGTTGCATGGTGTTGCGTTGCATGGTGTAGTGTTGCATGGTATAGTGTTGCATAGTGTAGTGTTGCATGGTGTGGTGTTGCATGGTGTTGCATTGCGTGGCGTTGCGTTGCATGGTGTAGTGTTGCACGGTGTAGTGTTGCATGGTGTGGTGTTGCATGGTGTAGTGTTGCATGGTGTACTGTTGCATGGTGTGGTGTTGCATGGTGTAGTGTTGCATGGTGTAGTGTTGCATGGTGTAGTGTTGCATGGTGTGGTGTTGCATGGTGTTGCGTTTCATGGTGTTGCGTTGCATGGTGTAGTGTTGCATGGTGTAGTGTTGCATGGTGTAGTGTTGCATGGTGTAGTGTTGCATGGTGTAGTGTTGCATGGTGTAGTGTTGCATGGTGTAGTGTTGCATGGTGTAGTGTTGCATGGTGTGGTGTTGCATGGTGTTGCGTTTCATGGTGTTGCATTGCATGGTGGAGTGTTGCATGTGTAGTGTTGCATGGTGTAGTGTAGCATGGTGTGGTGTTGCATGGTGTGGTGTTGCATGGTGTAGTGTTGCATGGAGTGGTGTTGCATGGTGTAGTGTTGCATGGTGTGGTGTTGCATGGTGTAGTGTTGCATGGTGTGGTGTTGCATGGTGTAGTGTTGCATGGTGTACTGTTGTATGGTGTGGTGTTGCATGGTGTAGTGTTGCATGGTGTGGTGTTGCATGGAGTGGTGTTGCATGGTGTAGTGTTGCATGGTGTAGTGTTGCATGGTGTAGTGTTGCATGGAGTGGTGTTGCATGGTGTAGTGTTGCATGGTGTAGTGTTGCATGGTGTAGTGTTGCATGGTGTAGTGTTGCATGGAGTGGTGTTGCATGGTGTAGTGTTGCATGGTGTAGTGTTGCATGGTGTAGTGTTGCATGGAGTGGTGTTGCATGGTGTTGCGTTTCATGGTGTTGCGTTGCATGGTGGAGTGTTGCATGTGTAGTGTTGCATGGTGTAGTGTTGCATGGAGTTGTGTTGCATGGTGTAGTGTTGCATGGTGTAGTGTTGCATGGAGTGGTGTTGCATGGTGTAGTGTTGCATGGTGTAGTGTTGCGTGGTGTGGAGGAAAGCAAACAACCTCATTAATATGCACATCGAGTTCAGCTGACTCACTAGATTTTTCCACCTTCCTACACTTCAATTTATTAGTTACTTATTTTTACCCTCGATTAAAAAAAAAAAAAAATTAAACCTAACGTTTATGATTATGCCTTTTCACTTATACACTCACCAAGCTTTATGCAGTGTCTTGTTCCCATTGTATATGACCACCCGGCTCTACTGATTATGTCTTTGTCTTATGAATTATTTATATAAGTTACTGTTATGCCTTCCGATATCCCTCATTATACCTGATTGCAAATGCTGTGATATTGCAGTTTCATCAAATATTCTCCAACTTTAACTTTCTAGTCATGAATCACGAGCTTATTATATTATTCACGCGAACGCTAAACGATATTCTTCAGCTCTGGAAAAATCTAAAGGATTTATAACCGTTGAAGTTACAGGAATGCATTACTTCTGTTGCAAGAAACATATATAGAATCAAGATATTGCTGTTTTGAGTACATTGTGGTGGCCATGAACAAGTGACGTCATGACTATTGACAGCTCCCAGTTTTTGGCAGGTTTGGTTGGGAAACATTTTATGCCATAAGCTCCCTGCTCTCCTCATTTATAGTCGTTACTTGAAAAAAAAAAAAAAAAAAAAAGTGCGTACTCCAAGAGTGGAGCTTGTGGCGAGAGTTGTCCTTCAGGGTCGGTGTTCCTTTGGTGGCGATTTAGGCAGACAAGTAGATAGATAACACAGCCAACAAAAACCAGTGGTCCTGTACCCAATGCCGTTGGGAATCATAAGTACGCTTCATGGATCGTATTCAATTAATCTCAAAGAGTATCTATAAAAAAAATATTAACTCCTTCAGCCACAGGGCGTAATATTCATTATATGCTTGTTATTTTCAGACGATTATATTTGGCTCATGTAAGACTTTCTAACTGGAAATGTTAGATATAGCCTTCACCAAACCCTTCTCTGCTAAATGTCCTTCGTAAGATTCATAAAACAGTCTATTAATTGCTAAAATAACAGAAACAAAATATAAAATTCAACGTTGCTGAGTTACCCCAAACTGCCAAGAATAGTCCCCCAAATAGCCCAACGAAATAATAATACAGTATATTCACATCACACCTACATGCTTAAACTGTTTTCTGTAAGGACACAATAAATACAAAACCATTATAATGTATCTACTGTATAATTACAATAAACAAAACATCTGGTAGTGTTCACTATGAAGGTACAATGAACACAATTTCATTATGTGTTTACTGTGTAAGTACAAAAGACAGTCCAAGCATGTGGGTATCATTCTTGTATATGAACAAAGCACAGCACTGTGACATCCAGACACTGGGTACAAACTGGCAACGGAAAGCTACAGATAAAGAAATAAAGGCGCGATTATTCACTCCAATTGTTTTGTACTCTACTTTTTCATTGGAGGGAAGTTGTAGGGGTGGATCAGGCATTTGTTGAAAGGGTAGAGGGTTCAAAGCTTTTTCTTTTTAACCCACAGACGAGTCAAGCACTGAATATTAACAGTAATAAAAATTTAATGTATGGATAACCACAGTATGTTTTACAGCTATTAACTACAAAGCATCATCATCAGGGTCAAAATAATACAACAGGGAATATTTAACCTGCCATTTTTTTTCATTATACGCATTGCAAGAAATCAATTGACACAGATGAAAAGGAATGGGTGAGGGATCAGAAAAAAAAATAATAATAATAACGCATGAGAAAAGCGGGTCGTGGCTTCCTGTACCTTCCCCTCCTCCAGCGCTGAGGATGATAAACTATGGCCGTGCATTGATATACTGCTAACCCTGGTGTGGGCGTGGGTGACCTTCCCGTGCATGGGTGGGCTGCTTTCACTGACTTCAGGTTACCACTGCTGTACCCGCCATTCCAACCCTACCACACCACATCCAAGGCTACACACGGCACCCACGATACGAAAGCTTCACTGGAGTTTACAGTAAGTCTACCCAAATGCAGTATACAGTGTGTCTACCCTGATGCAGCATAGTGTGTCTACCCTGATGCAGCATAGTGTGTCTACCCCGATGCAGCATAGTGTGTCTACCCCGATGCAGCATAGTGTGTCTACCCTGATGCACCATAGTGTGTCTACCCTGATGCAGCATAGTGTGTCTACCCTAATGCAGCATAGTGTGTCTACCCTGATGCAGCATAGTGTGTCTACCCTGATGCAGCATAGTGTGTCTACCCTGATGCAGCATAGTGTGTCTACCCTGATGCAGCATAGTGTGTCTACTCTGATCCAGCATAGTGTGTCTACCCTGATGCAGCATAGTGTGTCTACCCTGATGCAGCATAGTGTGTCTACCCTAATGCAGCATAGTGTGTCTACCCTGATGCAGCATAGTGTGTCTACCCTGATGCAGCATAGTGTGTCTACTCTGATGCAGCATAGTGTGTCTACCCTGATGCAGCATAGTGTGTCTACCCTGATGCAGCATAGTGTGTCTACCCTAATCCATTATGCAGTGTGTCTACCCTAATGCATTACGCAGTGTGTCTACCCAAATGCAGTATACAGTGTGCCTACCCAAATGCAGTATACAGTGTCTACCCTAATGCAGTATACAGTGTCTACCCTAATGCAGTATACAGTGTGTCTACCCTAATGCACTATACAGTGTGTCTACCCTAATGCAGCATACAGTGTCTACCCTAATGCAGTATACAGTGTGTCTACCCTAATGCAGTATACAGTGTGTCTACCCTAATGCAGTATACAGTGTCTACCCTAATGCAGTATACAGTGTGTCTACCCTAATGCAGCATACAGTGTCTACCCTAATGCAGTATACAGTGTGTCTACCCTAATGCAGTATACAGTGTGTCTACCCTAATGCAGTATACAGTGTCTACCCTAATGCAGTATACAGTGTGTCTACCCTAATGCAGTATACAGTGTGTCTACCCTAATGCAGTATACAGTGTGTCTACCCTAATGCAGTATACAGTGTGTCCACCGTAACATGAACACAACATAAACCTCTGTATTATAATGTTGGCTTGAATCGTTCTGCTTTAGAATCGTAATCGCATGTTATTTTTTAATCCCTGGTGGTAGGTGGGGGCGCTTGGTGGTAGGTGGGGGTGCTCACCATCCACTCACTCGACGTAGTGCTGCTCTCGGGCGACTGCCCTTTCCTCTTTTCCTCCCTTCCTCTTCTGTCTTTCTTTCCTTCATGCTTTCATCTTCCTTCCTCCTTCGGGTGACTCTACACTGAGTGACAAGCCGGTCTCCAGCACACCAGGAAACCATTTACTACGCTGGGTAGTAAGCATAGAACAAATTATGGCGCCTGGTGGTGTAGTGGGTAATTTAAGAGTTCCAGTAGGATTGAGCCTGTGCGGGCTGATATCCAAGGGATGGTTGGGGTTTATTGCTCACGTAATGCCACTCAGGGATGAGCGAGGCTGGTCGCTCTCATCTCAAATGTCAGGACGAACTTGCCTAGCCCCGGGCTCCCACGCTCCTCATAGGGCAACAGGGGATTAGATGATGATGAAGATGATGATGATGATGATTAATCATGTACCCGACTCTGGACAGACTTGACAATCCGCTCGCTGGGGCTCAGCAATATCCCTACCTGCCACACACCTTCACACGTCACCACTTCGGCACCATTACCCACCGTCTTTACTCAATACACTGTTGGGGCTGTTTGAGCAAGGACATAATGTGATGGTGTCTGCAAAAGTGTTTTATAACAAGTCTGTTGGTAATGTGGAAGGGCTATTTGACTGCTTTAATGAAACTACATCCAAACTGCTTTATGTTAGTCTCAATCGTATTGTGTCAGCCTCTGTGTGCTGTTCAACGCTGGTACAATAATAATAATAATAATAATAATAATAATAATAATGATAATAATAATCGGACGAGTTACTGGAAATTTTTTTTTCTTTTTTTTGCCTGTCTGTTACCACATTTCTGATTTTTTACAAAGCCAAACAATCAGGTCTTAACACTCATACTCCTTTCCTCACCTTCAGCTGAATAAAATCGTCTGACGTTATATGGACCACAACACACAAGCTGTCGGACAAAGAGAAGGTTAATAATGAGATATCCTAAAGCACTACTATACAAGAAAATGTTTTGTTTCATAAGGGAAAATGAACTGGTAAGGAGGAGGTGATACGGAGCCGCCTAAGACAACAAGAAGGCGGTCATCACTCAATCTCGCTATCGTAACTGAATCACAGGAAAATGTTTTTGCCATAATCACTATATCAGATGAACGACGGAAGAGTTACATAAATGTGTGTGTGTGTGTGTGAGAGAGAGAGAGAGAGAGAGAGAGAGAGAGAGAGAGAGAGAGAGAGAGAGAGAGAGAGAGAGAGAGAGAGATTCAACCCAACCCTCACCTTCCCTCCGTCACCCTCACCCCTCACCTTTCCAAGGCCTAATCATTTTCTCTCTCTCTCTCTCTCTCTCTCTCTCTCTCTCTCTCTCTCTCTCTCTCTCTCTCTCTCTTCACAGGATGCTTCCCATCCTGTCCACCTCTTTCTGCTCATTTAACCCTTTTGATAGCCCTCCCCCTTACACACACACACACACACACACACACACACACACACACACACACACACACACAGAGCCTCACTTCTGTAAAACTCTCATCGTTAAAAAAAAACGTACTGAGGTGCGCTTGGAAACAGATAAAATTGGAGGAAGGCCGTTAGGTTAGAATGATGTAGGGTAAGGAAGATGATTGGTCAAGAAAGTTATAGGTTGGAATGATGGTAAGTTTGGGAGACGGCAAGGTTAGGAAGGTGGCAGAGCTAGGGAGGTGGTAGGGTTAGGACGGAAGTAAGGTTAGGTTGGGAAGGTGGCAAGGTTGGGAAGGTGGCAAGGTTAGGAACATGGTAAGGTTAGGATAGGAAGGCAATGAGGTAAGTTAGGATGGTGGTAAGGCAGGGATAGTCATGAGATTGGGAAGATGACGAAGTTAGGTTAAGAAGATGGCGAGGTTAGGTTAGGAAGGTGGTTAGGTTAGGTTAGGAAGGTGATAAGGTAAAGTTAGAATATTGATAAGGTAAGGATGGCCAAAAAGTTGGGAATGCGGTAAGGTTGGCAAGGTAGTTAGGTTTGGTTAGGAATGTGGTAAAATTAGGATAGCGACAAGGTTAGGTAGGCTGGAAAAGCAAGGTGAAACTTAAGATAGATGCCCAGCAAGTTTGGAATATGCTAGGAAGGTAATAAAGTCAGGAAGGTATTAAACGTGAAATCTCCTTAGAAAAAAATGATGAATAAACTAGATTGCGCCATATAAGTTGTTGAGAGGATAGGAATATAACTTGCCATAATTAACGACTCATTCTTCTCGAGGTTATGCAGGTACACGGTCGACGAATTTACTTACTGCCTTCTTCCCCTGTGTTATCCTTCATCCCACTATACCGTGCTTAAAGCCTTCTCTTCCTTTCTTCCTTCCTTCTCCTGTCCGCTGGTTTTCCCTGCCTCGCCATTACCTCAACACTCATCACTTTTATACTTGATCGTTCTCTCTCTCTCTCTCTCTCCTATTCCATTATCCCTTCCCTTTCTCACAAGCACTCCTGTATTTCTTCCTCTACTTCGTTTATCATTACCTTTTTATCTTCATTCTACCTATCTTTCCCCTCCCTTCATTTCTGCTTCGGCTATTTACCTATCATCTCATTCTGTCTTTGTCCTTCCCTCCATCACATTTTTCTTCACTTATCACTATCAGTTTTACTCTTCTTTCATTCTGTCTTCTGTCACCTTCAGACATTACCCTTCCTTTTCACATATTCAGTCTCCTCCTTTCTTTCGCTTTTTTTTTTCACTCTTTTCCCTGTTCCTACTCTCTTTCTTTCACCTTCAGGCTTCATTTCATCTCACTATATTTCATCTTTCTCCGTTGTCTTTATTGTGTCTTCTTTGTTCTTCAGTTGCTTTTCTTCTTGGTACCATTTTCTTTACTACTTAGTCCCTTCGGCAAGATGGACCGCTCCTATTTAAAAAAATCTAACGGCAAAAATAAATATGGAATATCATACTTAAGGGGTTAATGGATAATGTTTCTGACACTCTTCGTAAGTCAGAAAAAAATCTTCCGGCAGAAAAAACAAAACAGAAAAGCTGTCATGGATCTGAAGCTGGTGAGGAAGCAGGCAAGGTCTATTTGACATCCATGACGGTGACCCTGGACATGATGCGTATGATTTATTGGATTACAGGTTGATGACATCCAGACACAAGAAATGACTGAGATTATGGCGAGGGAGCATTACACGGGCATTATCAGACTGGCACTGACAACCTACCACATCTACCACACGCAAAGGATGGGTATGGGAGACTGATGGCCGCGTAAATGCAAGGCTAAGACAGGGTTATCACTACACCTGACAACATGAATGGCCAAACAGGAGGATGATGAAGCTGGAAAGTGTGGGGTTTGCATCAGGCTCAACAAGTATTCCCTACATCACAATAGTGTATGTATGAGTCAGTCATTGAGAACCTTCAGTGAAAATAACAACACATACAACTTTAATGTAGATGACATCATTAACAAAAAAAATAAATAAATAAACGAAATAAAGGAAAATGAAGAAAATACGCATGGTCTGAGAACCAGAATATAGACTCTTTATGACTATAATGATGTAAATAACGTTGCAACAAATTATTTTTATACTGTACACTTTCTGCATTTCCAGTTCATAAACACATGTATTGTATGTAAAGAAAAACACTGAAGGGCGCATGTGATCAGCTCTTTTGACGCTGCCACCTCACCAACTCGCCTTTAACGGGAAAAAGGTCCAAATCATTTTCACTTTCATCTTCCATCCGAACAATATATTGCTTCCTATTACCTCTGTTCTATCTTATTCCCTGCTCTGTCAATTTTTCACTTCTGCCTTCGTTTTTGTCCTAGTCTTTCTCCTCCTCACTCTCCAATCCCCCCCCTGCTACCCCCCCTCTCTCTCTGTCAAATTTCACTGTGCATTCCTCCGCCAATCTCCTCCTTCCTCCAGGTGGTTAACACTGCAATTCTGTCCTTCCTCTCTCCTCACCGGATGACCTCCTTTCCTTCCTTCCTTTCTTATTTCAGCCTTCACTCATTTTTTGCAGTTTTACGTTTTCCTTCTTTCCCTCCCATTCACCCCCCCCCTTTTTTTTTTTTACGCCTTACATACATCATTAGCTCCTTCCAGCATCTTCCCTCTTCCTTCTCTCTCTTCACTATTTTCGTATACTACATTAATTCCTCTCTTTCTTTCTATCCTTCTTCCTTTCTGCTTCCTCCACTGGCTCTCTCCAATCCTTCCTTATGCCTTCATGTAGCTTTTTCTTTCCTGCCTTTTTTTCTTCACCTGTCTCCACCATTACCTCTTTTCCTTCATGATCCATCTTTCCTCCTTCCTTCTTCACGCCTTTTTTTTCCTTCAATTCTTCCTTTCATTCGTTTCCTATCCCACCCTTCTCCCTCCCTTACAGCCCCTCCTCTTTCCCTCCTTTCTTCACTGCTTTACTTTCCTAGCTCCCGTCTTTTCCTTCCATCCTTTCCTACCTCATTTTTCTTTCATCCTGCACTCCTTTCTCTCTTCCTTCACCCCTTCAATCATCTGCTTTTCCTCTCTTCCCCAAGTTCTGCCTTTTCTCCCTTATTCTATCCTAGTCGACACCTCTGCCTTCTCTCATTTTTTTTTCCACTAATCTGTTTTCCTTCGTTTGCGTCTATCTTGTCCTTTTTTTCCTCCCTATACCTTCTGTTTTTCCATTCTGCAATGTTTTATTCTCTCCCTACTTGACTCTTCTTACCCCTTTCTCTTTCTGAAACCATCCCTCCTTCCTTCTTTCTGTCCCTTTCCTCCTTATCACGAACTTTTCTCACTCTCTTTCTACACTCTCTTAATACTTTATTCTGAATCTTCTAGTAACTTGATTCATCCGCATCTCAGTAAAACTGATTCCTTCTTGACTTTAGTATTTTTTTTCTTCCTACTTTCCTCATTTCTTCAAATCCCTCCCAATATTCCTCCACGTACACCATATTACACACGCACATTTGCTTTCCTTTACAGTTTGTGAGACATTAAAAAAAACATTAAAATAATATAGTACACAAACAATGGAGTATCTGCTTTAATTTTAACTCGGTTCTGTTTCTACTTTCAACTCTGGGTGAGGAGTTTGCACATTGCTCTTTAGTTCCCTTCAGACATAAATCAAGAAATAAAGGCTTAATATCGCTTGCGTGTCACTGAGTCTTGTTGCTAAATAAAATCCCACAAATTATGAAGCATTAACAACAAGGATTTTCTGCCACAATCCTCACAATTATTTCCAACAAAATAAACACTAATGGAGACATCTACTTTCCCTGTCACCATCACGCCTACCAGCATTAAACCCTAGCCCTACCCATCGTAATTACACCTAGAAATGAAGCAACTTAAGACACCCTAGCACGCTGCACACCATCACGCTCAGTAAAAGTAAGCACAGACCAGGCACTTACCTAACTGCTGCCTTTACACATACCAACCTTTCGACAACTACCAACCATTCTCCTCAGCCCTTTCATTTCACCCTACCCAAGTCCTCATCTACTTTCACTCTCACCATTAGCCCCCACCAACAACAATTAGAGCTACCACAATTACCCACTACCACAACTACCAACATCGGGTACTCACTCCGGCCTTGACTGCCGTGATGATCTCCGCTCTCAGGGCCTCTCTCTTCTTCTTTCTACAAGGGGGGGGGGGAGGACGTTCAGTTGATGGGAAATTCGCCTATTCACCTGAAGGACTCGATCTATTCACCATCTATTTAGTAGGGGAAAAGCATGAGAAAAGGTCGTGTAATCGTCCACGGTCACAAATAAGCAACCCCTCCGATCCAAGGACGTCCTTAATTTTCTCTTGATAATACGAACTATTTCATTTTAATTTAGGAAAGCGTCTTAGTGGTGAAGATAATTAAAGCAATATATCCCAGGCTGAACAAAACTGTCTGGGAATACATAAATTAAGATAAAAAAAAAAAAAACTGTCCTCGGATAGAATGGCTTTGGGTGCTTAGAACTGGTACTAAACATCTATCTATCTATCTATTGCCAGACGCCTCAATCCCGTTTGGGGTGGCCACAAACAAATCGCCTCCAAGTCGCCCTGTCCCCCGCCATTTCACTGCCCTGCTCCCAACTCACACCCCCTTCTCTCATATACCTCTCCACCCCATCCCTCCATCTCATCCTCGGTCTCCCCCTCCCTCTTCCACCCTCCACCTCACTCACATACACTCTCTTCGTCAATCTTTCACCCTCCATCCTCTCCACATGGCCAAACCACCTCAGTGTGTTCCTCACAACGCTTCCAATCACATCCACATCCACACCACAACGCTCCTTTATATCCTCATTCGTCAGCCTGTCTCTCCACGTGACTCCACAGGCTCCTCTTAAATAACTCATTTCCACTGCTCTCACTCTTGACTTGTGTCCTTCCAACAATGTCCAAGCTTCACTTCCGTACGTTAGAGTTGGTATCACAATACTGTCATGTAGTAACTTTTTTACTTCCATGCTCACTTCCCTGTTTCTTATCACTGCTTTTAAGGAACCATCAACCTTACTTCACTGCTGTACCCTTTCAAGCACTTCACCCTCCAAACCTCCATCCTTACTCATCACACTACCCAAATACTTAAACGTACTCACATTTTCCAATTCCTCACCATCCAATCCCTCGCTGTACATTCACTGACTTCACCTCTCTCAAAGACCATCACTTTACTCTTCCCTACATTCACCTTTAGGTTCCGTTTCTTACACACTCTCTCAAACTCATCCACCAAGCCTTGCAGCTCCTTCGTCTTCACTCAACAACACAGTATCATCTGCAAACAACAGTACAGGGAGTTTCCAAACACTATCCTCTCTCACCAGGGCCACTCCAACATCCACTACCCTACCCTGTACCTCTTTTATTACCCCATCCATGTACAGATTGAACAACCATGGAGACATGACACATCCCTGTTTCAAACCAACTTTCACAGAGAAAAATTC
>NW_027645356.1:0-4995 GCF_032717465.1 Coenobita brevimanus | reverse complement strand
GCCACTTACTCCATTATGTACCCAGTACACTACAAGCAGTTAAGTGTGTGTGTGTGTGTGTGTGTGTGTGTGTGTGTGTGTGTGTGTGTGTGTGTGTAATTATGCGTCCCACTTTACATGTACAAGGCACTGGATGTAGCCCTATGTGTACTGTTTCTCTCCAACCAAATAGACATATTCCATTTACTTTATACCTAACACTTAAACACAGAAGTAACACTTAATATATGCGTAACACTTAACATATACCAAAATACATTACATCTACTGCATATTTGTTCTAATTCGTCATACCATAATGGTGTTTCTGTTTTGCAAGCAAGTACCTGCACAGTATATTTTAACCTGTCTGTATGTGCTCTGGTTATTTAAAGGAGCGTTTGGATTTTGATGGTGGGCAGAAGGGCTTAGATTCGATGTATCGTCTGTGGATGATGCAGGTGTCTCGCTTCTGCCGGCATCTGACTCATGTATTCCATGTGTTTGATGATTCATGTCACCTGTGTTTCTTGTTATGCTGGGTGTTTTTAGTCCGACCTCTCGTCCGAAGAACACCAGCGACTGAGCAGGGTCCTCTTTCCGGACCGGAAGATAAGCACCCACAAAGGAACAGGACCTAAAAACCAGGCAGTACACCTTAACACATCTATTGTCTAAATTCCTACACCGTTACAATATAAAACAGAGATACTGGATATGCTTTGGACAGGGACACAAAGTTAGCCTTTAATACAAATGTTTACAGTTACACTCATGACACAACATTCTTCACTTATACATGGGTAATGGGTTCTAATATCGCAATACCGTATACTGTTTATAGGCAGAATTGGTATTTTATATATTAAGTCCGATACACCAGGAGAGGACAGGACCAAGGGTTAGGGAATGAATATCACTATAAGTGGGTAGGGTGCGGGTCGCGACACTCGAGAAAGTCACTTAGTCTCAGTAGCACTTATTCACAGGTCTTTGATTTTTCCCGTGCACCACTGATCTTGGCCCATGATTTCTATAAGTTCTCCTGTATGTAGTTGTTGATATTTTCTACGCTGCCAGGTATCGGGTCTCAGTACACTATTGGTAACTTTAGTCACTTATATTATTCGGGCCTTCACTCTGTCACTAGTCACCACACATTTCTGTCTCGACTGTTCACGGCACTAGAGTTACTGAAGTCACTGTATACCCGTATTTCCTGGGCATCATCTGCTGCGTGTCCTGGGCGTGAGAGAGGGGCCCTGTGGTGAGCCCTCCTGCAAGGGGCAACGTACTGCCCACAGGGGCGTCACTGCCCGGGCCGTAGTCGTCGGTGGTGTACAGGGAGGCCCTCCGGTCTGGGGGCCTCGACCTGGGAGGAGGCCCTCGTAATGGAGCCTCGTCGGTGGGGTGCAGGGAGGCCCTCTGGTCTGGGGGCCTCGACCTGAGTGGTGGCCCTTGGGACTAGGGCCAAACAGCTGCAGGAGGCGGGTCTGTCGCCTCTGGCCCCAGGGAGAGAGAGAGCCTGGGTTGCCCGGGCCTGGAGGCTGCTGGTCAGGCCTGGGGGTCCGGGGACTGCGGCCGCCTGCAGGGGGAAGCGCCATCAAGGGTGAACTTCGGCGCCGCCTCCGTCGGGTGTCCATCAGGGGCAGGGACCTCCCAGGTGTAGGTGGTAGGGCTTGGATCGGGCCACACCACCACTCTGGCAGCACCTCTGGGGAACCACTCCTGTAGGGAGACAAAGGGCGTCCCACGCAGCCGAGAGGGAAAGGGTCGGCCGTGCAAGGAACCTCCTGCTTTGGGAGGGCCTTCGGAATCATGAATGAAAGGCGTATGGTGGCCGCTCCTTCCCCGTCACGTACGGTGGCCGTGAACGCAGTTTCGTGACTCCCAGGGCTCGCAGCTGAAGGGCGTACAGTGGCCACTCCTTCCCCCGCACGTACAGAGACCGTGCTGGCTGTGCTGCTCCCGAAGGAGGAAAAGGCAGAAGAGGGGTGCATGGAGGCCGCGCCCTCTCCGGTACATACAGAGGTCGTAGCCGTGGGTCTATTTACCCTGGCACGTACAGTGGCCGTAGTCGTGGGCCTGCCTGCCCTTAGGGAAGTAACTGAAGGGCATACAGTGGCCGCTCCTTCCCCGTCACGTACGGTGGCCGTGAACGTGGTGTTACTCCCGCAGTAGGAGGAGGTAGTGGATGAGAGGCGTATGGTGGCCGCTCCCTCCCCGTCATGTACGGTGGCCGTGAACGTGGTGTTACTCCCGCAGTAGGAGGAGGTAGTGGATGAGAGGCGTACGGTAGCCACTCCCTTCCCGTCACGTACAGTGGCCGTGAACGCGGTTCCACTACTCCTGTCTCTGCCAGTCGGGGCGCGTTCAATAACTAACACCCGAGGCCGTCCCCAGAGGTGGCTGTGACTGAAGGGCGTAAGGTGGCCGCTCCTTCCCCCTCATGTACGGTGGCCGTGATGGCGGTGTCTATCTATCTATCTATCTATAGCCCGACGCCCTAATCCCGCAAAGGGTGGCCGCAGACAAAACGCCTCCAAGTCACTCTGTCACCCACCATTTGACTACCCTCCCCCCAACTCACCCCCCCCTCCCTCATATACCTCTCAACTCCATCCCTCCACCTCATCCTCAGTCTACCCCTCCTTCTCCCTCCCTCCACCTCACCTACATACACCCTCTTAGTCAGTCTTTCATTCTCCATTCTCTCCACATGTCCAAACCACCTCAATGTATTTCTCCTAATCTTCTCAACCACATCCACATCTACCCCACAACGTTCCTTCACTTCTTCATTCGTCAACCTGTCCCTCCACGTCACTTCACATGCTCCTCTCAAGTAACTCATTTCCACTGCTCTCACTCTTGACTTGTTCCCCTCTTGCAAGGTCCACGCCTCGCTTCCATACGTCAGGGTAGAGATCACAATACCATCATGCAGTGACTTCTTAACTTCCATACTCACCTCCCTATTTCTCATCACTGCTTTCAGTGTACCAACAACCTTCCTTCCCTGCTGTACCCTTTCACGTACTTCATCCCCCAAAGTTCCATCCTTACTCATCACACTACCCAAGTACTTGAATGCACTCACATTCTCCATATCCTCACCATCCAACCTCACTGCACACTCTGTGACTTCATTCCTCTCAAACACCATAACTTTACTTTTGTTTACATTAACTTTCAGCTTCCTCCTCCTACACACTGTTCCAAATTCATTCATCAAACCTTGCAACTCCCATTCATCTTCACTCAACAATACTGTATCATCAGCAAACAGCAACACCGGAAGCATCCAAATCTCACCCTCATTCATTAGGGCCAGCCCCACATCCACTGCCCTACCTTGCACCTCCTTTACAACCCCATCCATATATATATTAAACAGCCATGGAGACATCACACACCCCTGTTTCAGTCCCACATTGAGATCAAAGAACTCACTCAGCTCACCATCCACTCGCACCGTAGCCCTAGCTCCCTCGTACATACTCTTCACAGCACTCAACAATTTCCCCTCCACTCCATATATTCTTAATGGCGGTGTCACAGAGGGAAAATAACTGAAGGGTGTACAGTGACCACTCCTTCCCCGGTATGTACGGTGGCCGTACCGCGGTGTTGCCTGGGACTGACTCTGGATCAGTCCCGCCCCGAACCTGGTGAAAGCTGCCCCGCTCGCAGGGTCGTTGTCCCTTCCCGCTTACCTGGTGTTGGGACAGTTGGGGGGAAGAGGGACTCAGGACAGGAGTGTCCCAGTGACCCTCTTGTTGCGGGTCAATAACCACGCCGTGGTGTCCTCCTGGGGTGGCGATGTGGTGGTGGCTTGGTGGTGGGGTGGGGGGTGGCGGGGTGGGTGGTCCGGCGGCGGCGGGTATTTTATTTCTGCTATTATTACCTCCGCCATCGAAGTTGGAGGAGGTTATGTATTCACCTATGTCTGTCTGTCTGTTTGTCCAGACGATATATCCAGAAGTTCTCAATGAATTTCAATGAAATTTTTAGGAAGGGTGAGGCAAAGGCTAAGCAAGAAATGAAATTTTGGAGTGGATCCGGATGCGGATCCAGAGTATCCCTCACAATATCTCCAAAAGTTCTCAATGAATTTCAATGAAAGTTTTGGAAAGGGTGGGCCATGAGTCAAGAAATAATTGATTAACTTGAGGGCGGATCCGGATCCGGGTCCGGATCCTATCTCCACGGATCCTGATCCTGAGTCTTTTTAATGGCAATGGTATTGACGAAGGTATGCGCTCTGTGATTGCTCTCTGATTATTATTATTATTATTGTTGTTATGGCAGTCTTCAGCTACGACATTTTTTTTAAATGATGTCCGACCCACCTATAATAGATTTTTTTTTTTTTTGTAATGTGTAATGTAAGGAAAATCATATAAATTTATTAGCACAAACATGTAAATTAATAAGGCAACTGTAGCCTACTGTGGTTCATGGACTGTAGAAGAAATATTAGTTTTTATTCATTTTAATTAGTTTCTTTATTTACTATTCTGTTCAAGTCCCATAACACTGGGAACGTTATCCCTGAAGGCCATGCAGGAAAGTGAAGGTGTACAGTAGTTGTTCTTGGAGTTCAAAACAGTTCCCCCTATTATATGGCTAACTGAGAGAGAACGGTACAGCACGCGACGAAAAGAAAACGGGGAATGTTTACATTGCTTTTAGGAGTGTCGGTGAAGCTGGTGATTCAACGCAATGCGAAAAACGGTGAATATTATGGAGAAACTCATGATCAGACAGTTTGTCCGTACCTAGATTATGACGGAAGCGTGTTTACTTGCAACGGGATCAAGACAAATGTTTCAGATACCAAAGGAAATGTCTATCTCCTTCAACACGATGGCGTTGTTTTAATTTCAATCAGGCTACCTCCAGTCGATTTTATTTCATCATAAGGCGAGATCTCTTGTAGCAAAGTTGTTAACGAAGGCTGTATCTAACTCTTTCAAGCTGATAAGCAAAGCAAAGGAAAGCTGAGAGAGAGAG
>NW_027645355.1:0-24990 GCF_032717465.1 Coenobita brevimanus | reverse complement strand
TGTCCATAAAGCCGAGAATGCTGTAATGCACAATGGGATACTCCGCCTTACTGCACCGATAACTCCTTGAGAACTGGGAAAGCTTTGCGTTGCCTGCTGGTTATAACGTAGGATATAACGAAGTAGTTGACGTATTTTTGGTGTCTAGCCTGCTATACTCTTTTCACCGTAATTTGGTTTAATATTGTTCTCTTGTCATCGTAAAGGGCGAGATGTATCAATAGATTAATGCTGGAATGTGGTGCTAGTCACGAAGAAGACCTGTGGAAAGGATATAGAGCCATAGCACTGTCTCTTTCTGATAGTGAGCTACGTGAAAGGATATAGAGCCATAGCACTGTCTCTTTCTGATAGTGAGCTACGTGAAAGGATATAGAGCCATAGCACTGTCTCTTTCTGATAGTGAGCTACGTGAAAGGATATAGAGCCATAGCACTGTCTCTTTCTGATAGTGAGCTACGTGAAAGGATATAGAGCCATAGCACTGTCTCTTTCTGATAGTGAGCTATGTGAAAGGATATAGAGCCATAGCACTGTCTCTTTCTGATAGTGAGCTACGTGAAAGGATATAGAGCCATAGCACTGTCTCTTTCTGATAGTGAGCTACGTGAAAGGATATAGAGCCATAGCACTGTCTCTTTCTGATAGTGAGCTACGTGAAATTAACTGCAAAAGGACGAAGATCAGGACCAAAATCAGATGGAAAAGAGTATAGGACAGCTTAGCCAAAGGAGGAAAATCTGAGCCAAGTTAAGGTGAAAAGAATATAGGCGTTGCCTGCTGGTTATAAGGCATGGCATCGTGAAATTGGATACGTGTTATCAGCGCCCATGTGACAAAGAGCTGATAAAAGCGTCTGCCTGTCGTAAGAGCAGAATGGTAGTGACGAAGGTAATACATGCCAAGCGTTCACTACTGCAGGCCACATATTTATGGTAATGATTATGAGGATGACAAGGAGGACGAGAACTAGAACAACAACAACAACAACAACAGCAATAATGATAATAATAATAATAATAATAATAATAATAATAATAATAATAATAACAACAACAATAATAATAAAAATAATAATAATAATAACTATAATAAAATTATTATTATTATTATTATTATTACCATTATTATTATTATTATTATTATTATTATTATCATTATTATTATTATTATTATTATTATTATTATTATTATCATTATTATTAATATTATTATTATTATTATTATTATTATTATTATTATTATTATCATTACGTCGTCAGGTGATAAAAATTTAATAACTTCACCACAGTCTTGTCATCCTCTTTGTTTTAACCCGGTCACAGTTCACCCTTATGTGTGTGTGTGTGTGTGTGTGTGTGTGTGTGTGTGTGTGTGTGTGTGTGTGTGTGTGTGTGTGTGTGTGTGTGTGTGTGTGTGTGTGTGTGTGTGTGTGTGTGTGTGTGTGTGTGTGTGTGTGTGTGTGTGTGTGCAACTCTTGTCTTATCAGAGATAGTTGTTCGGGTGGCTTATCTTGAAGGGGGACAGGGAAGGAGAGGAGAGGACGGGATAATACAGGGAGGACGAGAAGGTAGAGGAAGAGGAAGGAGGGGAGAGAGAAGGAGGATGAGGAAGAGGTGTTGTGAGGAAGAGGAAAAGAAGAGAGAGAGAGAGAGAGAGAGAGAGAGAGAGAGAGAGAGAGAGAGAGAGAGAGAGGAGTGAAAAGGACGAGGAGGACAATGAGGTAAAAGAGGGGATAACAGAAATGAGATGTAGGAAAGGGGAAAAGAGGTTTGGATGAAGAGGAGGGGGAAGAGGAGTGAAAGGAACTCTGATGAAGGGAGGGGAGAGGAAAAGCAGAGAAAGGGGAGTTCGAGGAAGGCAGAGGAGAGAAGAGGAAAGAGAAAACAAAAGGGGAGAGGAGGAAAGAGTAGAAGGGGAGGAGAAGGGAGAATATTGGTGAAGGATGGTGGGGAGATGCTAGCTGGAGCTGCTTATCTTCAGAGGGGGAGAGGATAGGAGAGGGAGAAGGGGTAGGGGAGATTAGGAGGGTAGGGGAGAGGGGAGAGGGGTAGAGAAGAAGGGGGAGTGGAAGGAGCGAAAGGGGTTGGTAGGGGAAAGGGGAGAGGGGAAGTGGAGAGGGAGAAGGAGTAGGAAAGAGGGAGAAACGGTAGGGGAGAGGGGGGAAGGCTAGGAAAGGAGGGGAAGGGGTAGAGGAGAGGGGGAAAGGGTAGGGGAGAGGGGGAATGGGTAGGGGAGAGGGGGGAAGGTTAGGAAAGGAGGGGAAGGGGTAGAGGAGAGGGGGAAAGGGTAGGGGAGAGGGGGAATGGGTAGGAAAGAGGAGGAACAAGTAGTGGAGAGGGGGAGGGGTATCGTAGAGGGGGAAGGGGTTGGGGAGAGGGGGAATGGGTAAGGGAAGATGGGGACGGGTAGAGGAGAAGGAAAGGGGTAGAGGATAGGGGAAGGGGTAGAGGAGAGGTGGGAGGGGTAGAGGAGAGGGAAAGGGGTAGAGGAGAGGGGTAGGCGTAACGGAGGGAGGCAAGGGGTAGGGGAGAGGTGGGAGGGGTAGGGGAGAGGGAGCAGGTAAACCTTGGAGCCCCAGGTGGCGTTGTCAGTATAAGGTAAACCAGGTGTTGGTTTTGGTCGTTCGGTCGCGCAGGAAAAAATTGCGTGAGGCGTTTGGAAAATTTGGAAGACTTGGGAAGACTAGAAATACAAAAGAACATAGTGAGGTCAATGAAAGATGGTAAGTCCTTTGCGAGATTCTGAAAAGTTTGGGAAATGAACAGTATGGTTCTTAAAAACTGATTACACAAATGTCACTGTGATATAAAGAATTCCTTAGAGAAAAAAAAAAAAAAAAAAAAAAACGCTGTCAGAATATACGCAGGAATTCAATAAGGTCTTGAAAGATCATTAGGTTCTTGCAAGATTTTGATGTGTTTGGAAGGCCGGTAATGGAATAAAAAAAATCCAGTGTGATAAAAGACTCTTTGGCGGGTCTTTCTTTTTTCTCCCTTTCCATTTTGAGTAAAATATAAATATATTTGTATGACTAAAAATGTAGTAAGATTTTTACACTCCACCTAACAAATGCAGATGAGGGTATTGTTATCACTGGTGTCCGTCAGTGGTATTAGGCGGCAGGGCGGTTGGACAGGCATAGAGATTTCTTTTCCGTGCCAGAACTCTGAAAATATTCTCTATGGAGGTATGGAATTCTACATAGTTATGTGTCTTACAGTGAACTGGTGCCGTTTGATAGACAGAATGTTGTGTCTTGGGCAATTTCTTTTTTCTTAATCCATCCATCCATCCATCATCCAATCCTACATTGCCCCATGAGGAGCGTAGGAGCCCGGGGCTAGGCAGTTGCTCCCGACATTTAAGATAAGGGTGATGTTTTAAAATACTGAAGTAAAAAATATGTTTCTTTCAGAGGTTTCAGTGCGACCTGGCCAAGGAATCTGAAGGGCCCAGGTCATGGGGAAACTACTATTTTAAGCTATAATGTGTCTGGGTTTGTACAAGGGGGGCGAGATAAGGGCCTTTATGCGTTTGGTTAGGTGTGAAGGGAGGTGGGGGGGGTGTGTTCTTGGTCAGATGGAGAGTTGCAACAGCGTAGCATTGCATATTTCATCTGGCCAGTGGATGACTTTCTTTTTCTAGGCCTCTATATATTGCAAGATTTATGTGATGTCAAAATTCCTTTATTGGCACAGTCCTGCATTCGACTTAGACAAATGTTGAGTCTTTGGAAGGCTATGAAGGAACTGCAAGATTGCTTTTAGTTATACAAGACATTCTGATGTGATTGTGAAAGCAAAAACCTCTCGTTGCCGGAAGTCTCTGTCTGTCTGTCTCTCTCTGTCTTTCTCTCTCTCTCTCTCTCTCTCTCTCTCTCTCTCTCTCTTACATACACACACTCACACACACAAATCTCTCTCTCATATATCCTATCTTATCTCTCCACCTCTTTTGTTTCGAATTTATGAAGGTCTTGCACAGACGGTCAAGCACAATAGTGATTTATATTATTCCATT
This sequence comes from Coenobita brevimanus, assembly GCF_032717465.1. Classification (NCBI taxonomy): domain Eukaryota; kingdom Metazoa; phylum Arthropoda; class Malacostraca; order Decapoda; family Coenobitidae; genus Coenobita; species Coenobita brevimanus. The sequence continues at coordinate 20,967 of NW_027645355.1, read as the reverse complement.
ATCAAATCCAGAAAGAGAGTAAATAAATAAATAAATAAATAACTTTATTTCCACTAAGCAGTGGTTATTAATAAAGACACATGTTCCGATATATAGTAAGTACAGTACAATGAAAACATGAAAAATCAGTACATATGAAGACAAATTTAGAGCAAAATAAAATCTCAATTGGGATTTTTATCTTGCAAATGCATCCAAGGTATTTCAAGTCATAAAACATTTTTCTCTCCCATAAGAAAACACAGCAGCCTAGATTTGAATACTGGTAAGCTCCTGGCGTTTGTTATTAAAGCAGCCAATTCATTCCAGAGCTTCGGGCCCTGTACAGCGAGTGACCTGGCACCAGTGCTAGTGTGGACTCTTGGTACATATAGGCTATTTTGTTGTCTGGTTACACTTCCAGTCACGTTATGCACAGAAGCAAAGGACATAAACCATTCAGGGTACACACCACGCAGTATCTTATACATAGTACAGTACGTATCAAATGCATGCTTTTGTTTAATATTTAGCCATCTTAACTCTTTCAGGACTGGAGAAACATGATCGTATTTCCTCATTCCACCTACAACAACTTTAGCAGCAAAGTTCAATAGTTTCTGGGCACTGTGTATAAGAGTTCCGTTGGTTGTACCCCATATCCTAATACAATAATTAATCAAGCTCAACACAAAAGCTTGAATTATGATTATACGAGTCTGTTTCTGGAAACTGTCACTTAAACGATTTATATACATCAATGTCCCCATGACTTTTTTATTTAACTCATTAATATGCACATCAAAGAGAGAGAGAGAGAGAGAGAGAGAGAGAGAGAGAGTTAAGCCCTGTGTGCAGACTTTATGGCCTGCCTTGTGTAACGTCTGCAGATCCTCATTGGGTGGCATTAGTAGTGGTATTGGATATTTGGTAACGTCTTTTCCTGAGCGATGTATTGTGGACAGTGCGTCTCAATATCCTAGTGTATGTTATTGATGCAATCTGCCGCGATATTATTGCAATATAAATAAACATATAGGACAATTTTAAGATGCAGAAATAAATGGCTAGGGAGAAGGTGCTGCAAGGCCTCCAGTGCCACTGAACACAGTTTGTTGCCATTCCAAGCTGCCCTCCTGCATGTACCTGTAATTCTCTTTGGCCTACCGTGTTGTCTAGGGTGGTATAGAATTGTGTGAAATCAGCTGAAATAGAAGACTAAACTTGTTCCGATTATGAAGGCGTTGGCTGACGTTGAAAGTATTAAGTAAGTGGCTCCTATAACCCACCTTCAGCTGACTACAACTGTGTGACGTTAGTTGTAATACAGTACTAGACACGTACCTAGCATGGAAGGCTTGACTTTTATCCTACCATACAAACCTTGGATAGGACGTGTTCCTTCCCCATAATATTAGAGAGAGAGAGAGAGAGAGAGAGAGAGAGAGAGAGAGAGACAGACAGACAGACAGACAGACAGACAGGCAGACAGACAGACAGACAGAGACTTAGGCAGGAATTTGTAGTGTGTGGCCATGGAAAGTAATCTGGTACCCTTCTCTCTCTCTCTCTCTGTCTGTCTCTCTCTCTCTCTCTCTGCTTCTTGTGTAGTGTACGTGTCTTGTGTTATGTCCTCTTTTTCTTTTCTTTCCCATTTTCCTTTATCTTCTTTGTTACTACTTTACATTCTCCTCCACTAATCTTTTTCGACTTTTTCCATCTTTTGTTACATCGTTTCTCATTCCTTCCCTCCTTCCTTCCTTCTTTCCTTCCCTCCTTCCTTCCTTGATTCCTTTCATCGTTCCTTTCTTCCTCTCTTCCTTCTTTCCTTTCTTTCCTCTTTCCTCTTTTCCTCCGTCTTTACTTCTTTCTTTTTTCCTTCCTTCCTTTTCTTCTTCCTTCCTTCCTTCCCTTCTTCCTTCCTTCCTTCCTTCCCTCCTTCCTTCATTCATTCCTTTCATTCTTCCTTCCTTCCTTCCCTTCTTCCCTCCCTCCTTCCTTCCCTCCTTGCTTCCTTCATTCCTTTCATTCTTCCTTCCTTCCTTCCTATCTCCCTTCTCTCCTACCATCTTCCCCACCTCTCCCTCTGTTCCCACGTCTCCTACTTTCTTTCCCTCCAACTCGTCATGTTCCATCTTCTCTACACTTCCTTTTTCTCCTGTTTCCTCTTGTCTATTCTCCTGTCTCTCCTCTTCCCCTTTCTCTTCATCAGACACTTCTTTCCTTTCGTCTCGTCTCCTTCTCCTTCCCTCTCACACCATTTTCCTCTTTTATCTCCCCATCTCTCTCTCTCTCTCTCTCTCTCTCTCTCTCTCTCTCTCTCTCTCTCTCTCTCTCTCTCTCTCTCTCTCTCTCTCTCCTGTTTCCCTTTCACTCTTACTTCCTGCTTTCTTCTCTGTCTCTTCCTGCCTTCTCCTTTCCTCTTCCTTCTATTCCCCAAGCTTCCTACTCCTCAACTCATTCATCTTCACTATTTTCTCTCACGAGAAGAGTGCTTTATTCATGGTGTCTTCTCGTTATGGGTCGTGAGACCTTCTGAGATACTGTTTGTCCTTGTAACTCTCTCTCTCTCTCTCTCTCTCTCTCTCTCTCTCTCTGGCACTGTCTGTCTGTCTGTCTGTCTTTCTGTCTGTCTGCTGTCTGTCTTTCTGTTTTACTGCCTCTCTGTCTGTCTGTCTGTCTGTCTCTCTCTCTCTCTCTCTCTCTCTCTCTCTCTCTCTCTCTCTCTCTCTTTTCTGTCTCTCGCACCCACCCACCCACCCACGCACACACACACACACACACACACACACACACACACACACACACACACACACACACACACACACACACACACACATCTCCCCCTTCCCTTATTCCTCTCCCCTCTCTCCCCTCACATGCAACACAAACTCCATTCCAGTTATACGATGTATGACTACGGCGAGCTGCTAATGAATGGCTGCATGGGTGGTGACAGGAAAGGGGTTGGCAAGGCTGCTGGGATATAAGAGATACTGTTATACTACACAGTGTCATATCTCACACTGCTGCAAACCCACACCCACACCCACCCACACACACACACACACACACACACACACACATACCTTACATACACGTCTCATACTGCCACACCAATGAGTCATAGTACACGGTGCCATATCTAAGACTGCTGCACACACACACACACACACACACACACACACACACACACACACACACACACACACACACACACACACACACCTTACATATACATCTCATACTACCACACAACAGAGCCCTAGTACACAGTGCAATATCTCACACTGCTTTGACAGCATCACACTCATGAAGCTCGACATTATTTTGTAAAGTGTGAGTGAGTGAATGAGTGGATGTAGTAGCTGCAGCCGCAGACTCATGTTGAATGTGAACCCAGTGGACTACAGACCCAAATTTCCCTCCTGCAGCCCACCATCTTTCTTTGCGGGGAGAGGGAAGTAATAGAGGGAAGCTTGTTTACACGTACCCAGGCAGTTGAACCGCTTGGTTATATTGGGGTCACCACATGAAGGCGTCCCTCTCCAGCACCAAAGTGTGAATGAAGAAGTATACACAAGGACTTATACATAGCCTAAACTCAACAGTGTTTATGAATACTGGCCTGCACTTCCAGAAATAAAGCCTCCAATGTAGTGTCAGCAGGAAGAAGTACTTAAAACTGAGGTAGGTTATGATCTGGGGGACAGTCATGGGTTTGACGTGGGTTTTCATGGCTAATCTCTCTCTCTCTCTCTCTCTCTCTCTCTCTCTCTCTCTCTCTCTCTCTCTCTCTCTCTCTCTTTCTTCTGTTCCCCTGTCACTCTCTCTTCCTGATTTCTCCTCTCCTGTTCCTCGTATTCCCCTGGCTTCCTCCTTGTCTTCTCCTTCATCGTTACTTTCACAAGTGGAGTATTCCACTCATGGTATTTCCTCGTTATGGGTCGTAACACCTTTCGATATACTGCTTGTCCTAGTAACTCTCTCTCTCTCTCTCTCTCTCTCTCTCTCTCTCTCTCTCTCTCTCTCTCTCTCTCTCTCTCTCTCTCTCTCTCTCTCTCTCTCTCTCTCTCTCTCTCTCTCTCTCCTAGAGTAAAGGATAAAATAATGTCAGGGTGCAACTTTCACACCTTAACAGTAACTCTTGTTATAACATCTAAATGTACAACAGTTGATTACCTTACAGTAGGATAATATCTAAGTTGTTTTATTTTGCACTTATTATTATTATTACTATTATTATTATTATTATTATTATTATTATTATTATTATTATTGTCGTTGTTGTTGTTTTTTTACCTTTCTGTTCTTGTTGTTTTTGAATATTATAATTAGTATCAGTATCAGTACTACTACTACTACTACTGATACTACTACTATTACTACTACTACTACTTATACTAATACTGGCACCGCTACTCCTCGGACCGCGTACTGTTCATCGATGGGGTAAGGCTTCGTCAGATCACTTTATTGAGCATAGGGAAAATCGTGTTAAATTATGAGGTAATATCTGTCTTGACTGATATGGTCGCTTGTAATTTTGTGAACCAGTCAGCGTACAGATAAAGCGAAGTACTTGTCGCTTCGGAGGGTTCACGGACACCAATAATTATCATGGTCTGATTTTATACAGGGTGGTCCAGAAATAGCGCTCCACTAGAAACTCACCTGGGGTATCTCATGTGTTGCTGCCACGGCTCAGTCTGCTGGTGTGGGCGTGGGTGTGGGCGTAAGAAATGAGTAGATGATGCAGGATTGACACTGATAACACGGACTCAGCCGTGCCTGCAATGCACGAGAAATCGGCCAGCAGAGTGGAAGAGCAGCGTTATATATGGACCACCCTGTATATCTGGTGTCTGAGACGGCTGTGTTTACGCGCTGCTTCAAGTCAGCCACGTATTCTGGTCAGTTAAGCAAGCTTCCCAACACCTCTTCCTTATCGATTTAATTTTACCCTCCACATGACAAAGTCAGAGGAGGGTATTCTTATCACTGGAGTTCGTCTGTAGAGTTGGGCGGCTGGGGGTAGAGATTTTTGTTTCCGGAGAAAATCTCAGAAAGTGATATGTATACACATAGTTATGTATATTTTAGATAACTGGTGCCTTTTGATTGAATGCTGTGTCTTTGGTTTATATATATATATATATATATATATATATATATATATATATATATATATATATATATATATATATATATATATATATATATATATATATATTTCAACCAGGCCTGAGCAAGTAATCTCAAGACATAAATAGAAAAGTGTTCTCTATTGAGTTATGAAATTTCACAGTTATGTGTCTTATAGTGATCTGGTGCCTTTTCATATGTAGAATGCTGTGTGGTGTTTCTTTTAAGTAATGAGAAAGTAAAAAAAATAAATTTTTTCAATGATTTCAATGGGACCTGCTGTTTCTGTTATACAAATGGGGGGGGGAAGGATGAGGGCCGCTATTTGCTTGGTAAGGTGTGCTGCTGATGGTGGTGGTAGTGATGGGGGACTCCATATTATAATTACAAATCATAATAGATAGATAGACAAATAGATAGATAGACAGCTCTATGCGAGCCTGGGAATGGGAAATGATCTTGCAAGTTACACTGAGGAAAAGCTGACGACAGATTACGAAGCAGCCAGTAAGGAGATGATGCAGTTAGTTGTCAGCAATTCACCGGTGAACAAAGCCTTGTTGACCATACACACACATACACACATACTCACACACAGGCTTCTAGAACTTTCCAATCACAAGGAACACACGTGATACGTCTCCTGTTTCACCAGAATTTAGGAAAGAGAAGTCAGAAGGAAGCTAGCGATAGAACAGACAGGTCGCAGGGAGAAGGGCTTAGCAACTTGAGAGAGAGACAGAGAGAGCGAGACAGAGAGATAGCTAGCGGGACTCTACTTTATACTTCGCTCTGTGTGAGAGACTTGTTAATATTTCCAAGACAAATAAAAATAGTCCCATACTATTCTTTACCTCTCCTGTCACCACATGACAAATGGGAACGAGGATTATCTACTCACGAAGCTACTCAAGTATAACAACCGCTCGTCCACAAGTCTAATATATATATAACTCCACTACAAGTAACTACAAAGTCTTTATGACATTTGGTAGCAGCAAACGTATACGAACCTCGTCTACGAATCAACATTGAATTCCTACAAAATATCAAGATTGAAAACAAGAATACCTCTCACAACCAACAACTCACAAATAGCTCCTGACAGTTCTCTCCAACCCCCCCTCCGTCTCCCCGATCGTCATGCTGATGCAGAGGTGAAGAGGTCACAGGACGCCTTGCAAGTAGTTTAACAATATATTGATACAAACAATATTGCAACTTCTACGACGAACCAGCGAACTACAACCATCTACAATCAACTACAAGTAACAACTCTACGAGTCGTCTGTATAATCTTCTACACGCACCTACAAGTAGCGGCAGTCTTCATCCTACAACGAGTAAATCACAAGATAAAAGGACCGAGAAAACATCGACAAAGAAAAACGGAACAAACAAACGAAGAGTGAGACACGACTCATAACCACCAGACCTCATCCTCCTCTCTCTGCTACATCCACCCAACTTCCACTGCTGACGCAGGAGTCAAGAGGTCAAGACGACGAAGCAAATACCAAGTCCATATTCACAACTCATCTTACTCATCTTCACTCAAGTTACTCATCGCTACTCATTTTCTCACCACAGCTACCAGTGTGGGAAGCCGACGTCACCATGTGCTGAGATGACATCACAACGCGAGTCTGCCATGCCAAGCAACGTGTGACTGACACCAGGCACCTCTCACCCACTACTCATTACTCATTATTCACATAGCTCCTACTCATACTCATTTATTTTCACAGTTAAGTTGGAAATTCGACGTTCTATGCTGAGGTTTGCCTGGGACAGCTGTTAACCACCACAAGCACCAGGCCATGGAATTTCCTGAGTAATATTGTCCATCAACACACCACTAGAATTATCAAGAGATCTTCAATCAAACCTGTATTTTTCTTCCGAGATCGACTTTTGTATCGACACACCTCTACGATCTGTATAAAGTGGGTAAAATTATACTTACTCATTTCTTCTCAGTGCTAAAATTAGCTATATTCAACTTTTTTTTTTAACTTATTTCCATATATACACTCATACACTCACTATCTATCATTTATTTCAACTTATTTACTCATCTGTTTTGTTAGGACATAAATAAACAAGAGGCGTATTTCATAACACCATATCTTAATGACAGGAATATTTTCGCCACCACGCACGTTAATACCAGATGACACACAAATTGCCACAACAACAGACTCACAATTAAGAGAGCCCCAAGGCAACCCACCCCTTGTACAAACCTCACCACACACTAAAGATCAAGAAACAAATATGGCAGTTTCAGATGAGTGGGAAATCCCCTCTGACGTAGAAAGTGCGGACTTTGCCGCTGACTTGCACACGTATGCCAATATACTTAACAGGGTTCACCGGTCCAGTCGTACATATTCCATCATTCCCTCACACAACGATAAACACGTCCAAGTTGAATTAACAGAGCAAACAGTAAAAATGAATCAAGAAACAAATACCGCTGATCTAACAACCACACCTCACGTGTTTGTGTATCACGAGGATAAAACTGCCCCAAAATTCTCTGGCACAGACAAAGATCGCATTGATATCATTTCATTAGTGAGTCAGTGCGAACAAATGTTCATCAAGCGCCACATACTAGATGAACAAGAGAAAATTGCTATTTTTTCATCTTGCATAAGCCAGGAAAGATGTCCAGCGAGCAACTTGCTTCGCTCAGACAAGCTCCATCGTGCTAGGACATATGATGAATTTAAAACTGAATTTTTGAAGAAATTTTCTGGAGGTATGAACTTCTTGCCAGGTATAATTCCAGAATTACATAAAATTGTAGATCTTGTATGGGAGCACACTACAAACCATGTGCTCAGTGAAATAACTGCTGATGTCTCCACAATCAAGAGAACATTATTAGTTACTTTGGAAAATTCTAATTGGATAACAGATGATGGAAAGATGTCCCCAGACCTCGTCGTGGACATCATTGGTTATGTACTGTAGCTGCCTTGTGTAAATTACCTGATAGGACCCTTAAGATCACCAAGATGATTGCGTACACCCCAGGAATGTGCTTGCTAGACTTAATGAACGAGGTAGAGATGCAGTGCAGTAAAGCAGGTATGGTCGACACACATGCACATTCTGGTAGAATCAGGGTACCTGAGACAGTATCAGCTGTGAAAACATCTACACCGACCCCAAACAGAGAACAAAATCGATCGCGACCAGAAATCAGGCAGGCCAAACAACCAAACATGACAAGGCCTCGTTCACAGACGCCTTCCTACAGGCAGTTTCATAAGTTTTCGCGCAGCCCGAGCAGGTCTCGCGCCATAAACAACACTTCTTATGGGAAATCACATCGTAGGTCACAGTCTAGGGATAGGTCCAGTCTATGTCATTATTGTGCAAAACCAGGACACACAAGGTATGAATGCTTTATCAAGGCAAAAGAGGACAAACAAAAGACACAAGGATTTGGTCCTTACTGTAGGCATCATAGATACCAAGGGCACTGGACTAGTGATTGCAAAACAGTAGAAAAAATTGTGTCTATGTTCAAATCGGGGGAAGACCAAGTCATGAAAAAAAACGACCAAACGTAAAGAAAAACAAGTCTAAACTTCACATAGGAGGCATGTTGGGAAATGAGTGTATCTTGATACCAGCTGTATGTGAGGATCAAAACGTTTCCTTATTTTTAGATACAGGCTCTCCAGTGAACTTAATAACACATGAAGAACTAAATAGAATTCTTAAAAATAAAAAGAAAGTAACTTTTCTGGATGAAGCTGATTTAGATTTATACACAGTAGATGGACAAGAGATTACAGTGAATGGTATGATAAGATTAAATATCAGTTTCACAGAAACTACAAGACCATTCTCTGCATTTTTCTATATCGTTGAAAACTTAGCAATTAAAGCTCATATGTTACTGGGCTTAAGATCCATGAGAGCTGAGAACATAACCATACTCCCACAAATGAATGTAATAGACTTTGATAATGAATTCATAGAGGAAATAACTTCAGAGCCCTCACCGATTGGTAAAAGAGAGCCAAAAAGAATTGGTAATATTAAAGGCTTAAACAAACATACACAAACAGATGAGTGTATAGATCCACTCCCACCACCAACCCCATCCTCCAGAATTAGTGACCCAGATAACAGTACTGATTTATCAATTTTTCCAGCCCATCTCACTAATGATTTAGTTATACCACCTAATTCATACATGAAGGTTACCATAAAGAGCAAATTACGGAATAGTACTGTTCTTGTCTTAGAAGAATTATGTAAAGTAAAGGGATTGTCAGTAGAAAACGCATTATGTCATACGAACGACGAAGGGCAAACTCAGATATTCATAATTAATCACATGAATGGGGAAGTTCAGTTGAAAAAGGGAACTTGCATAGTTAATATTGAAAAATGTCCCGCCCCTGTGAAGGAAATACTCGTAGTTATAGCTGGAGTAACAAGTGAGATAAAATCTACGGATAGAGAAAGAATAAAAGAGAATTTAATTCACTCAGGTGAATTTGATGAAGAAAATGATTTGTTAACCCTGCTGGAAACACACAGGGACACCGTAGCATTGCCCGGAGAACAATTAGGGTGTACTAACTTGATTAATCACATGATTAATGTGCACCCAGAAACACCACCAATTTTCGTACCAGCTTACCGCATACCACACTCCCAACGTACACTTGCAAATCAGTATGTTGATGAAATGTTAAAACTTGGAATTATTGAGCCTTCAGTCTCCCCGTGGAATGCCCCCTTATTCTTCGTGCCCAAACGAAATGGAGAAATGTGTGCGGTAGTAGATTACCGTAAACTAAATAATCACACAATCCCAGACAGATTTCCCATGCCATTGCTAAGCGATGTTCTACAGAATATTGGTCCTGAGAATAATATATTCTCGACCATCGATCTCCTAAACGGCTACTATCAGATTCCGGTATCTAAGGAGTCACGTAAATACACTGCCTTTTCAACAAACAGAGGCCATTATCAATTAACAAGAATGCCAATGGGACTGAGGACAGCCCCAGGCACATTCCAGCGTCTTATGAATTACGTATTGTCCGGAAGTTTAGGACAAGGAATATTTGTTTATCTTGACGATATTATAATCACAACGAAGAATATTAAGGATCATCTCAGCAAATTAGACTTACTCTTACAAAAGCTTAGTGATGCTGGTTTAAAAATTAAACTTTCTAAATGCAAATTTTTCTTTAAGGAAATAAATTTCTTAGGCTACAAATTAAGTTCTGATGGTATTCACACCACAGATGACAAAATACAGGCAGTGAGAGATTTTCCTGAACCCACTACGACTGACGAAGTTAGACAATTTTTAGGTCTGGCTGGGTACTATAGGTCATTCGTACCACAGTTCTCTCATATAGCCTTTCCTCTATTCCAACTACTCAAAAAAGATGCTGTATTCCAATGGGAAGAAGAACAAAAAAGGGCATTTAATAATCTACAAATTGAACTAACAAATGCACCTTGTTTAGCATATCCGGATTACACAAAATCATTTCTTATTTGTACAGACGCATCAGTTAAAGGATTAGGGGCTGTACTGATGCAGGAAGATAAAAGAGGAAAGAATCAACCAATTGCATTTACCAGCAGACAAACAAGAGGTGCAGAGAAAAATTATTGCACTTCAGACTTAGAGGCACTTGCAGTGGTTTTTGCATTACAAAAGTTTCGAATTTGGTATATGGTTACGAAATCCACTTATTTACCGACCATAAACCACTGGTGGGTATGTTTAAAGAAAAATTCCTTTCTGGGAGGAGAGCAAGATGGAAATGTACAGTTGAAAACTACAATGTACAAATTCATTATATACAAGGTAAAATGAACATAGTAGCTGACGCATTATCTAGGAACCCGAACACAATTCAGGTCGCGGCGTTAGATCTCAAAGGAAATATCCCAAACCACGAGGATATCGCAAAGGCACAAAGACTTGACCCAATATGGTCTAAAGTTATATACAAGTTAGAAAGTGGAGATGACATACACTTACCCAAACTGCATGTCCCACTTGAACAATTCACAATGGTCAATAATGCATTATACAAAATTAACTCTAAACAACCAAAACGCCAAAGAAATACTAACCAGTTGGTAGTACCTAATGACATGATACCCCAAGTATTACGATTGATACACGACAGCCCACATGCAGGACATCCTGGAAAGGATAAGACATTCAACCAAGCCCAGCTATTATATTACTGGCCTTCATTATGAAAAGATATAAACAATCATATAGACAGATGCGAATCATGTGCGAAACACAAAGGATACCCAATCACACCTGCACCGATGGGTAATTACCCTGTACCACATCAACCATGAGACGTTGTTGCTGTTGATTTACTCAAGATGCCATTATCATACAATAATAACCTATACTTATTCGTAGCAACGGATCATTTTTCCCGTTATGTCATTTTAGCTCCAATTAAAGATAAGACAGCAGAGACAGTAGCAAAGGCAATAACAGATAATGTAATATGTCGCTTTACTACCCCAAAGGTACTAATAAGTGATAATGGAGGAGAATTTAATTCTGAGATCTTACAAGAAATATGTAAACAACATCAAAAAGGTTAACGTTTTGGCCTATCACCCAGCATCGAATGGGTTGGTAGAGAGACAGAATAAAAAAGTATTAGATGTGCTACGACACATTCTCAGTGAAAATTATGCAAGCTGGGATGATTGGATTCCCAGAGTAGAAGCCTCAATTAATGGGTCTATAAATAAATCCATCGGTGACACACCACATTTCATTATATATGGCACAGATAAAAAATTACCATATGAGCTCCTAGAAGGTGACAGCATGCCTATATACAATTACGATGATTACTCTAAACTCCGTTTACATGAATTCCAGGACATTCACAAAAGAGTCAAAAAACAATTAACGATGTCCAAGGAAGAAATAACGGAGGCATTTAACAAGAAGGCAAAAGATTCACCTATCAGCTTAGGAGACATTGTTTACGGTGTCATTCATACGAGAGACAATAAATTATCCCCAAAATTTGAGGGCCCATACAGAGAAATTAACATAAAAGCAAACAAAGTTTTAATTAAGTCACTTTCAAGTGTCGAGGAGAAACAAGTTCATATTGACCATTTAAAACGAGTTTCAAGGGAATTATCACATAATTATTCAGCCTCGGATACAATCGAACAGGCGAACGTACCTCAAGAAACCAAGCAAGAACACAACAATGATTACAAAAAGAAATTAAGGTCATATACCAAACAATCGAACATAGGTGCAACTGTTCCAATCAAATCTACAGTACATCATTTACGAGAATTAAATATCGATTTAAACTCCTTCTATAAATGAAATAACAATCAACCGTAACGCACATCATCACTATCATCGACCACAGCATGACCATATTCGGAAATTAATAGATTTTTTTTTTCGGTAGGTTACGATGAAGGGACTTATGCTATGGATTCTCCTCTACATAGCAAGAGGATATGCGCACTTAGACCCCCAACACATAGTACGACAAGGATGCCTCATAGCTCCAACGGCCACAACTACAATCGTTAAGGACGTCATGAGTACTGAAATAAGTCTAGATTACTTGTATGAATTACCTACTTATCTAGACAGACTTGCGACGCCGATGCGAACTCTGGACTTCATGACAGGAAATTATGTTTCACAAGCACATAACACCAAGGAAGTGAATGAAATGGTAAAGTTAGCGAAATGGAAACTCGAACAGGCAAAGTCAACTATGCTCATCATGATCCAAGATCTCCCATCTTATGGAACGGAGGTACTGAGCGACAGGAACAACATCACACGTACTCGCCAAAAGCGCGGTTTGTTCGACCTGGGTGGCGCAGTTCTTGGAAACATCTTTGGATTGGCTACAGAGGATGACCTTAAAGAAATAAACAACAAATTTAATCAGATAGCTCAGGTACTAACATACCAAGATAAATTCATCACAGGACAGAACTCAGCAATGAAGACAATTGTGAAAAATCTGAAAAAAGCAGAAAACATAGCTCTCGAGAGTGTAGATAAAATAAATGAAATGGAGGGAAACGTTACACTTTTCCAACACTTCTCCATCATCACAGAACAAATTGACACGATTCTACTACAATTAGAGAACACTAGAGATCGTTTCAGGGCACTTATGCAAGGAATTTCGAATGCTGGTGATGGCAAGATCACAATTGACTTACTCCCAGTTCATGAGCTACGTCAGATAGTTAGTCAAGGCATACATAAACATAAACTGAAGCCGTTGTTCCGCAGTAGGGAATTCATGCAATATTACCCATATTTAGAAGCAACACTAACATCAACATTAGTGGTAGTTCATGTACCATTCTTCACTGAAGACCTGTTCACAGTATACCAAATACACCCCTTCCCCTATAAAAATAACAACACTTTGGTCATCATCAACATCAACACAGACACCGAACTCATCATGGTCTCCAAGAGACGGGACACTGTCACTTTCGCACGTGAATCAACGATTGAACGAAAGTGCCGCACATCCTTACATGCTGTTCATCTTTGTCCTGCGTACATTTTCACATTTCAGCCAACTGATACAGTCCCTTGTGAAATGGCTATCATCAGAAATGACAATATTCATCATCATTGCAACTTCACTTTTGCTCCAGATAAACTTGTACACCATCAACGCATTGGACACTCACAGTTTTTTTATTTCCCTCATAACACATCAGTTTACATAGTCTGTCCAGATATACTACCATCTCATACATCAGCATCAGGATTATACATAGCACCAGACTACTGTGCGGTATTTACACCAGCCATGTCTACTTATTCCACCATCAATCACTACGCCATTCTCAATCATACACACAAACATTTCCACCCACTGCCTGATATGAACTTAAACATGAGCACAAGTATTAAGTTGACTTCACCTAAGTTTGAAACTATGCAGCTGATCAATGAAACAATGAAGCCCTGGGAAGATTTGAGTTTGAGTATGTTCAACCCATATTATGTGTATAGCCCAGCACCTACTGTCTTTATAATCGTTTGCATTGTAGTTGCAGTACTGCTGTTCGCAATGCACAGAATGCATGCAAGAATTGCTAATTTGGAGTCATTATTTAGTGGGGGGCGAGTTAACATCGAAGTTAACCCCCCTGAATGAAGTGTACATATTTTGTATATAGTATTAATTATATATATATATATATATATATATATATATATATATATATATATATATATATATATATATATATATATATATATATATATATATAAAGAAGAATGACCCATGTATGGCATACTAGTACCATTATCTTTAAATGAAATATTAATAACTCTTACCATAATCTTAATTTTAAACTATTTTTTTTCTTGCATGTATGCATTTCACTACAATAACCCAAGTACATACTGTATTACAGTTAAATAATTTACTTTAATGCATTTATTCAAATATGTATACAACTTGTTTAAAATGTAATATTACTGAATAATCACTATTTAATATAAATATTAAATGTATATAATATTCATACAATTATGTTACTTTTAAAATATTATGTATTTCACTTAATTAGTTCATTATAATGTGTACATAATATGTATTAATATGTTATGACTATTAACTGTCGATGGTACGCCATTTTCGCGTGACCGAGCATATATTAGGACTCCATATTATAATTACAAATCATAATAGATAGATAGACAAATAGATAGATAGACAGCTCTATGTGAGCCTGGGAATGGGAAATGATCTTGCAAGTTACACTGAGGAAAAGCTGATGACAGATTACGAAGCAGCCAGTAAGGAGATGATGCAGTTAGTTGTCAGCAATTCACCGGTGAACAAAGCCTTGTTGACCATACACACACATACTCACACACAGGCTTCTAGAACTTTCCAATCACAAGGAACACACGTGATACATCTCCTTTTTCACCAGAATTTAGGAAAGAGAAGTCAGAAGGAAGCTAGCGATAGAACAGACAGGTCACAGGGAGAAGGGCTTAGCAACTTGAGAGAGAGACAGAGAGAGCGAGACAGAGAGATAGCTAGCGGGACTCTACTTTATACTTCGCTCTGTGTGAGAGACTTGTTAATATTTCCAAGACAAATAAAAATAGTCCCATACTATTCTTTACCTCTCCTGTCACTACATGACAAATGGGAAAGAAGATTATCTACTCACGAAGCTACTCAAGTATAACAACCGCTCGTCCACAAGTCTAATATATATATAACTCCACTACAAGTAACTGCAAAGTCTTATATGACAGGGGATGGGGGTTGTGGTGATGATGAGGATAGTGGTGGTAGTGATGGTGGTGGTAGTAATTGTGGTGATGATGATGGTGGTGATTGTTGTGATCATGGTGATTGTCGTGGTAGTGATGATGTCGGTGATGGTTGTGATGATGATGGTGATTTAGGTGGTAGTGTTGATGGTGGTGGTAATTGTGGTGACCATGGTGGTGCTAGTGATGATGGTGGTGGTTTTTTACTTCCTACCACACATCCGCATTCCATATCACTGATTATATAAAGTTTTAATGTCTCCGTGTTTTACTGAGGGGTCGGGAGGGGTGAGGGCCGTTATGCTCTTGGTAAGGTGTGCAGAGAGGTGTGGGGTAGTGCTTGGTCAGATGGAAGATTGCAACTGCGTAACGTTGCCTCTCTTTGGACACGGCTGGATAATACTGTTTAGTACGCTATGTATGCTGATTGTGCTGATAGTGGAATGGTTCAAGTAGCACAGAAGAGGACGGCAATGTGTGATAAGCAAAATAAATGGCTTAAGAAGAAGTGCTAGGGAGCTTCCTTAATCAATAAGAATAGGGAGCTTAGAGTCGGGCGTAGAATCATCAGGCACCGTATATTATAACGCTTCCAGGGATGTAAGAAGGACCACTCGTACTTCTCTTAAATGACTGGAACTTGCTGTTGTCTACTCCAGGGCGCCCCTGGCCTCTAAACGGAGGAAAGACGAGACTGACTTTTTCTCTTCATTCATATCATGGCACATTTTTTTTACCCAGTCTGTGCTTGTTATTTAGCTTTTCAGAGTATTGAGTGACGGCGTTTTGTGCTTGACCAGTTTGTCCCATCAGTGAAGGTATTGCCTTTACTGACGCAGATGACTGGACGCTTGTGATATTTGACACCCCACATCCCAGAAACATCTCTCCCCCCCACACACAGTCTCTCACCTTACAGCACACCACATGCCCTCACACCTCAGCACACACACACACACACACACACACACACACACACACACACACACACACACACACTTGACCAGAGGAGTAGACTGTAGTACCAGTCGAGCAGGGCAGTACGCCCTAGGTGGATGGAAAGCTGTTGACAGGGAGAGCTGGAGCTCCCGTTTCATCAGCCCTTAGGACTAGTTCCTGACCATCCCCCTTTGCTGAACTTTTTCAGTGTCTCAGTTACACAGAGAGTAGGCCAGCATGCTCTCCAGTACAAATTTCTCTAACTATCTACACCAAACTACATGCACAGTACACACTACACTTCCTATTCAAAATTCAACAAAATGGCATCTCTTCATCAAGCCTCGGAGTCCTCCGGGGGGGGGGGACCATAAATGCCCCCACCATCCGCCTCTCTCCCGGTGACGACTCGAGGTGCCTGGAACCAGTGTCTGACTCTCTTCTTCTTCATTTCTGCAACATTCGCAGCCTTTCCTCTAACTTTCGCTCTGTTGAGCACCACCTCTCCTCCTCTAAACCTCACCTTCTTTTTCTAACGGAGACTCAGTTGTCTGAGGCAACTGACAGCAAACCCTTTTCTGTATCCTCCTACTTTCTCTATACTCATTTCAAAGCCAAAGGTGGCTATTGTGTATATATACGCAACGACTTATCTTGCTCTCGTGTTCCTGAACTCGATTCTTCTGAATTCTCTACACTCTGGCTTCGGCTTTCCTGTCATCTCTGACTAAATATATCTGTGCTGTTTACTTATCCCCTAATTCTACTGGCTATCAAAAATTCTTCGACTATCTTACTTCTACGATGGAACACATTCTATCCATTTCTCCTTTCTCTGAAATCTCCATTCTAGGAGATTTCAATGTTCACCACCACCTTTGGCTCTCCTCTCTTTTCACTGATCCACCTGGTGAACAAGCCTACATCTTTTCTATCCTTAATGACCTAGAGCAGCTTGTACAGCACCCTACCCATATCTCTGACCGCCTTGGAGAGAGCTCCAACATACTTGACCTATTCCTCACAACTAATCCTTCTGCTTACTCTGTTAATCTTTTCTCTCTGTTGGGCTCCTCCGATCACAAACTTATTACTTTAACCTGTCCTATCACTCCGGTACAGCCTGTGAACCCTCCAGGGAAATGTCGTCTGTGGCATTTTGGAGCCACGGACTGGGAAGCCCTCAGGCAGTACTTCTTTGATTTTCCCTGGAATGATTATTGCTTCCATGGCCGTGATCCATCTGAGTGTGCCTTGCGCATTACGGAGGTTATTCTCTTGGGCATGGAAGCATACATTCCTTTCTCATATCCTTTGACTAACGCAAGAAAGCCTTGGTTTAATCACGCTTGTTCTAATGTTGTCCACAACAAGGAGAGGGCCTGCAAAAGGTACCGGTGGCAACCCACCCCTGAATCACATCATCTTTACGTTTCTGCCCGGAATCGTGCTAAGTCTGTTCTTCGGTCTGCTAAAAAAAATTTCATCCATACTAAATGCTCTCAACTCTCCAACTCGAATTCTTCCCGCTCCTTCTGGCACCTTGCCAAAAATCTTTCTAACAACTTTACCTCATCATCCTTCCCTCCTCTTTTCTACTCTGATGGTTCTGTAGCTATTTCTTCTACGATAAAGCAGATCTCTTCGCACAGACTTTCTCCTCCAAGTCCACCTTAGACGATTCCGGTGCTGTTCCTCCATCACTTCCCCCCTCAGACTTCCTCATGGCTGACATTAAAATTTCTTCAGTTGATGTATTTTCTGCCATCACTGGCCTCAGTACTAACAAGGCATATGGGCCTGATGGGGTCCCTCCTGTTGTTCTCAAGAAAAGTGCTTCTGTGCTTACTCCCTGCCTAGGCAAACTCTTTCGCCTTTGTCTGTCAACTTGTACCTTTCCTTCTTGCTGGAAGTTTGCTCTCATTCAGCCAGTCCCAAAGAAGGGTGACCACTCCCAACCCTCCAACTATCGTCCAATTCCTTTAACGTCCTGTATTTAAAAAGTTTTCGAGTTAATTCTCAATAGAAAAATTTTAAGGCATCTTTCCTATCACAACCTTCTTTCCGATCGTCAGTACGGGTTCCGTCAGGGATGCTCCACTGGCGATCTTCTCACCTACCTTTCAGACTCCTGGTCATCCTCCTTTCGGGACTTTGGCGAAAGCTTTGCCAATGCACTTGACATCTCAAAGGCTTTCGATCGAGTCTGGCATAAATCTTTAATTTCCAAACTACCCTCCTACGGTTTCTATCCTTCTATCTGTGCATTCATCGCTAGCTTCCTTTCTGGTCGTTCTATACCCGCTGTTGTAGACAGCCATCGTTCTTCTAGATCTATCAACAGTGGTGTTCCTCAGGGCTCTGTCCTATCACCAACTCTCTTCCTTTTATTCATCAATGATCTTCTAAGCTGTACATCTAACCCTATCCACTCATATGCTGATGACTCCACCCTTCACCTTTCCATTCGGTTCCCGCAACGCCCATCTCATCAGTAACTTCAACAAACAAGGGATGAGGCTATGGCACACCTTATGTCTGACTTGGCTCGTATCTCTGACTGGGGTAAAAATAATATGGTTGTTTTTAATGCATCTAAGACTCAGTTCTTACACCTATCAACCCGACAAAATCTTCCACAGGTATACCCACTAATGTTTAATAATATTCAGCTTAATCCTGCATCATCCTTGAACATGCTTGGGGTTTCATTTACTCGGGACTTATCTTGGAAAGATCATATTACATCTCTTGTAAAATCTGCTTCCAAGAGATTGGGTGTGCTAAGCCGACTCCGCTCTTTCTTTACCCCTGCACAATTGTTGACTTTATACAGGGGTTTTATCCGCCCCTGTGTGGAGTACAACTCTCATGTGTGGGGAGGCTCCCCACATACAGCTCTTCTCAATAGGGTGGAGTCAAAGGCTTTTCGTCTCATTAACTCTCCTCCTCTTACTGACTCCCTTCAACCTCTGTCTCTTCGCTGCACTGTTGCATCTTTATCTTTTCTATCGCTACTTTAATGATCACTGCTCCTCTGAACTGTCTGCATGCATTCCTCCACCTCTACGACGGGCGCGTAGCATCCGTCTGGCAGCAACCTCTCATCCCTTTTCGGTCCAACTTTCTAATGCAAGAGTTAACCGTTACTCCCAGTCTTTCATTTATGCAACAGGTCAGCTCTGGAACAGTCTCCCTCTGTCTGTATTTCCTGCTGCCTATGATCTCCAGTCTTTCAAACGCAGTGTGTCCAGGCATCTCAAAATGATCGGATCTTGAATTTGGCTCTCTATTGTATTTTGTTTTTCTCTTGGAGGGAACTGTTACTGCGGGCTCATGGCCTTTGGTTCCTTCTTCCTCGCATAAAAAAAAAGTCGCTCATACGCACACCTACACCTCATCACACAACCTCACCTCCCTCCCTCTCTCTCTCTCTCTCTCTCTCTCTCTCTCACACACACACACACACACACACACACACACACACACACACACTTCTAACTGGGAACCCTCATCTCGCTCGCAAAAACTAACCTCAACACATACCCTGACTTCCCTCTCACACACATCCACACATCACCACACACCCATGCCTCAGCACACACCCTCACCTCGCTAACACACACACACACACACACACACACACACACACACACACACACACACACACACACACACACACACCTATCCCTGACCACATACCCTCAAGTTGCTCTCACACACGCCTACACATCATCACACACCATCGCCTCCCTCACACACACACCTCACCTCAAACCCTTACCTTGCTCGCACTCACATGTACACCTCATCACACACCCTGACTTCCCTCTCACACCCCCTCACACCTCACCACACTCCCTCACCTCACCTTCACACACAGCTGCACCTCACCACGCATCCTCACCTCGCTCGTTCAAAGTCACACCTCACTAATACTCTAACCCTGGCTCTTACACTCACTTAAAACTCAAAATAAACCCTCACATCACTACACTCCGTCACCTCGCTCTCACACACAGCCACGCCTCATTGCACCTTACTTTGTCGTGCTCACTAACACCGCACACCACAACACAACCTCTTACCTCACACCCTACCACACACCCTCACCTCTCTCTCTCTCTCTCTCTCTCTCTCTCTCTCTCTCTCTCTCTCTCTCTCACACACACACACACACACACACACACACACACACACACACACACACACACACACACACACACGCACACTCTTTCATCTCACCACAAACCACCACAAACGAAAAGTCTTCCTTGATCCCAATAAATTCACCTGCTGACAAGAATGAAATGATGGAGTACTTCCACACCTGAGAGAGAGAGAGAGAGAGAGAGAGAGAGAGAGACTGACTGTTTTGTGCGTGTGTGTGTGTGTGTGTGTGTGTGTGTGTGTGTGTGTGTGTGTGTGTGTGTGTGTGTGTGTGTGTGTGTAAATAAAGCAGTACATTCACAACCAGTAACATCCAAGCAGCAAATTCCACCTTGATATTCATTCACCATTTTCAATGCTTTCATCCTATACAACATCAA
>NW_027645354.1:0-4995 GCF_032717465.1 Coenobita brevimanus | reverse complement strand
ACTTGGATAATTACTCTAAGGTTCATTCTCCATCCTGCCGACACTGAGTTCTTTTGGACTATTGGTAACTGCACTGTTCTTCACTTAGTCACTGCTCACTGTTCTCTTCTCCGATTTGTTCTCGACACAAGGGGAATCACTGTTTACCTGTATCTTCTGGGTAATGTTCACTCTGTGGCAAGGGCGTGAGAGTAGAGCCCTAGGGGGACCCGACCTGCAGAGGGCAAGGGATTACCCACAGGGGAGTCACTGCCCTGGTCACACTCGTCGGTGTGGTGCAGGGAGGCCCTCATGTCTGGGAGCCTCGACCTGGGAGGTGGCCCTCGGGACTGGGGCCGAACAGCCTGAGTAGTCTGGCCTGTCGTCTCTGGCTCCGTGGAGTGAGGGAGCCGGGATTGCCTTCGTCGGGAGCTGGTGGGACTGGCCTGGGTGTCCTGGGACTGCGGGCGCCTAGGGGGTAGAGGCGCCAACAGGGCTGGGCTGCGGCAGCTTCTCCTTCGGGACTCGAGCAGGAACAAGGATCTCCCAGGCGTGGGAGGTAGGTCCGATATCGGGCCTTGCCACCACTCTAGTGTCACCTTCGGGGCTATATTCCCGGGTGGTGACAAAGGGCTCCCACAGGAGGAGGAGGCTGGAGAAGGACTCACGTCACTCGTGTCCTCTCTGGTACGTCCTGAGGCCGGAGCCTTGGGTCGCCTTACCCTGGTACATACGTAGGCTGTGGCCGTGAGCTTACAGGCGTACAAGGAGCAACTGAAGGGCGTACAAGGCCGCTCCTTCCCCGCCATGTATAGAGACCGTCGGCGCGGTGTTGCTCCCGCAGTAGGGGACTAGCCGGAGTGAGGGGCACAGAGGCCACACTATCTCCAGTAAGTACTGAGGCTACCTTCAGGGGCTTCTCTACCCTGGTAAGTGCCCCGGCAGGAGCAGGATGCCTACCCATCTTACAGAGAGGAACTGAAGGGCGTACAAGGCCGCTCCTTCCCCGCCACGTATAGAGACCGTCGGTGCGGTGTTGCTCCCGTAGTCTGGAAAAGCTACACATACGATAGCAGGGGCTCTTTACCCTGGTACGTACTCTGGCTGTAGCCGGGAGCTGATCTTTCCGACCAGAAGCAACTGAAGGGCGTACAAGGCCGCTCCTTCCCCACCACGTATAGAGACCGTTGGCGCGGTGTTGCTCCTGTAGGGGAGAACAGCAGGAGAGGGATGCACTGGGGCAACTCTCTCTCTGGGGTGTACTAAGGCCGGAGCCTTGGGTCGCCTTACCCTCGTTCACATTATTAGGCCGTAGCCTTGGGCCTCCTGCCCTTGGGCCTCCTGCCCTACTGTAGAGGGTGTAACAATTGCCGTCAATACGGTGTTACTTGGGACTGAAGCTAGTTCAGTCCCACCCCTTTTCTGATGACAGTTGCTCCGCCCGCAAGGTAGTTGCCTTTCCCCGGTCACCTGGTGTTGGGGCAGTTGCGGGGAAGAAGGGCCCAGGACCGTAGTGTCCTGGTGACCCTCTTGATTGGGGTCACTAACCCCACCATTGTGTCCTCCTGGGGTGGTGGTGTGGTGGCGGCCCGGTGGTGGGGTAGGGGGTGGTGAGGTGGGAGGTCCGGCGGCGGGCACGGCGGGCATTTTATCACCCTCCACGTTGTAAAAGTCATGACCCCGTGACTGGAGGTGGTAGGTGGTGGAGGTGGATGTCTGGTTGGCCGGGGTGAGGTGTTGGATGAGGCTGACCCAGTGGGTGGTGAAGGTGTTAGGCTCCTGATGGGGGTTGAGAGTGAGCCGGAGGGAGGATGGATGGTCGGTCCGGCGTAGGAGTCGGAGAAGGTGGTGGGTGTCTCGGATTCTGGCATGTGGACGGTCGTGGGGTAGCCAGTGTACTCTCGTCACCTTCATCTCGGGGAATGGTGCCTGGTGAGGAGATGAAAGCTGAATGCTGGAGAGTAACGGGAGATTGGTGATTTTATGGGGGATGGTTCAGTGGGAGGAGAGTTGTCCTTTGGGGAATTGGGACCTGGGAAGATTCCATCATGCTTGGTGGAGGGGGAGGGTTATGGGGGGTGGTGTGTGGGGGGGGGGGGGTATGTGGTGGTGGTGGGTGTTGGGATGGGCGTGGGATGGGCGGTGGTGATGGGGTGTATCTCAAGGGTGGGCGTGAGAGGCATCCTGATCTGGTGGTGGTGGTAGTGAGGGTTGGTGTGGGTGGTGAGGGTGGTTGTGCACGTGGTGGTTGTGAGGGCGTGCGGCTGTTAGGGGGGGAGGCGAGTGGGGGTGTGGTGTGGCGCGTATAATGAGAATGGTCAAGGGGGAGGTGGGTGGTGGGTTTGCAGGTGGTAGGGTGGTGAGTGGTGAGGTCTGCAGAGGTGGTGGCTTTGGGCGGTGGTGGTGATGTGGGCGGTGGGGGCGGTGTGGGTCAGGAGGTGGTGGGTGGACAGGTGTTAGGGAGGTGAGTTGTGAGTTGTGGAGGGGTGGCGGTCTCGGGCGGTGGTGGTGGTGTAGGCGGTGGTGGTGATGTGTCGGGGGGTGGGCTGGTTGTAGGTGATGTGGAGGGAGGGGGTGAGAAGGAGTAGGAGTAGGAGTCTGGAGGGTAATTCTCAGAAAGGTCGGGATGGACATGTGTGCAGGAAGAGGTGCAGGTTGGCCGGGCGGGAGGGTGGTCAGTGTTGGGTGGGTGGAAGGGTCGCACATGGCGATTTCGGTATGTGCGGTGTTGTCCCTGTTGATCGATGATGACTTGGTATGGGTTGGGTACTCGAATAATTTTGAAGGGTCCATTAAATCGGTGGGAGGTTTTGGAGGGAGCGGGCAGGTGTGCAACGACCATGGACTGACCAGGTTTGTATGGGTTGGAGTGATTTGTGTCGGGCGCCAGGTCTTGTTGAGTGTGTAGGTGGTGGAGGCGGCGTTTGAGGTGGTGGAGAGGGTCGGTAGTGGAGGGTGGGGTGGGTGGCTGTAGGTGGTGGCGGAGTGGTAGGAGTAGTTGAGATTCCCCTAAAACTCTTTCATGTGGAGTTATCCCGTCTTCTCGTAGGCATGTGTTTAAACCCCATTGGATAATCTTGACATGGGCAGGCCAGTCTTCATTCCCTGTTTGCATAATGCATGTGCAGACCTGGTTCAGAAAGGAGCGATGGCTCCTCTCGCAGATGCTATTACCTTGGGGCCAGTAGGGGGATGAGTGGGAGATGTGGTATAGAAATATGTTTGCCAGTTCTTCACAGACCTTGCCAGTAAATTCTGGGGCATTATCTGAGTGCAGTGCTTGGGGAATACCAAAATACGGGAAGACATGGAGGGTGAGGGCGTCAGCAACTGATACTGCACTGTGATCTTTGGTGGGGCATGCGATGATAAACTTTGAATACAAATCCACGAATATGATTATGTATTTGTACCCTGCTTTGGGTGTGAGGGGGCTGACGACGTCTAAGGAAAGTAGTTGCAAGGGTTTCTGCACTGTTAATTTTCCTGAAGGGCCGGGTGTACGGGTGTAGTCCTTTCCTAAAGCACAGGCTCGGCAGGATTGTATGATGATCTTGGCAATGGTGGATGGGTTAGGTGTCCAGTACATGTCGGTAAAGACTTGTAGGAGTTTTTTAGTTCCCAGGTGGATGCCGTTATGGGCGTGGAGGTGTAGCATAGTGTCGTGGGCGGTGGTGGGGCTTTGGACGATGTGTCTGTTGGGATCGAACAGGTGCTCGCCATGTGGGTGGAGTTTAGCGAATGTGTTTGGTGGGATCCAGGTAGGGCGTTGTTTGTTTTGCCACATTTGGATTATGTCTGGCTCTGTTGAGATTGCATTGATTGGTAGACAGGACAGGGCGTCGGCCTTTGTGTGGAGTTTGCCTGGTCAGTATGAGATCTCGAAATCATACTCCGCGAGTGTTTCTCGCCATCGTATGAGTTGTGCATTGGTGGTGTTTAACTGACGTAACCATTGTAGGGATTGGTGGTCCGTAATGACTATCACATGGGTGCCCGAGATGTAGGAGCGGAAGTAATCGAGGGACCAGATGATTCCCAGGCACTCTCGTTTGGTGGCCGCGTAGTTTCTTTCTGCAGGATTTAGGGTGCGACTGGCACAGGCGATGATATGTTCGCGGCCGTTTTGCACTTGTGCAAGGACAGCCCCTATGGCGATGAGTGATACGTCGGTATACAGGCGGAATGGGAGGTTGTAATCTGGGAAAGCGACGACGGGGGCAGAGGTTAGCTTGGACTTGAGGGTGGTGAATGCAGTTTTTCTTGGTTCGGTCCATACGAACGGCTTCCCTTTTTTTGTTAGGTCGTGTAGGGGTTTGGCGATATCTGCAAATCTTTTGATGAACCGCCTGTAGTATGTTGTTAGGCCTAGGAAGGCTCTAGTTTCGTGTACGTCAGGAGGTAGGGGAATGTCGGCGATCGTACGTAGTTTTTCTGGGTCAGGGGAGATGCCTTCAGCGTTAATCAGATGTCCAAGGAAAGAGACTGATCTCTCGGCCAAGACGCGCTTTGTCGGTTTCAGTTTGAGCCCTGCTCGGCGGATACTGTGGAAAACTTGTTTGAGGCGGTGGAGGTGGTCGGCCCAGGTATGACTGAAAATGATTACGTCGTCCAGGTACGCCAAACAAGTGTCCCATGTTAGTCCACTGAGAACTGACTCCATCAGGCAGGAGAATGTGGCAGGGGCGTTGCAGAGTCCGAAGGGAAGAATGTTGAATTCATAATGCTTCCCGTTCGATGTTGAGAAGGCGGTTTTGGGCTTGTCATCAGGGTGTACAGGGGCTTGCCAATAGTCTGATTTCAGGTCTAGGGTAGAGAACCAGGTCGACCCATGTAAGGAGTCAAGCGAGTTGTCGATCCTGGGTAGGGGCGTAGCGTCTTTGATAGTGACGTCGTTGACTCTGCGGTAATCAATGCAAAAGTGCATAGTCCCATCTTTCTTTCACACGAGTACAACAGGTGAGGACCATGGGCTAGTGGAATTGGAGATAACGCCGACATCGAGCATATCCTGGA
>NW_027645353.1:15000-17500 GCF_032717465.1 Coenobita brevimanus | reverse complement strand
GGGTGAGAAGGTGAGGAAGGAGCTCAAGAGGGTGGGGGTGAGAGTGGGTAGGATTAGTTTGATGATAGTGAAGGGGGTGGGACTGTATGCCCTACAGGTATGTTTCCAGGTATTGGGTCTCGGACTGGTGGTTGTTGTGGTGCCTGTAGGGCTGGTGGTGTCGGTTGCAGCTGCCGTGTATCACCTGGTAAAGGCAGTGAAGAGAGATCTAAGAGCACGCGCGGCTCACGGCTGATTGGCTGAGTATCATGAGACTTAATAGATCGTAATAAAAATGAGATAATTGTTCCAAAATTCAAAATTTTTCACACATAAAATGAAAACTAAAAAAATTGTAATCTTTCTTTTCGTTTTCTTTTTTTTCCTTGTTCTTACGCCAACGCCGACAACTTCCACTGACCCCTCTATTCAGATCTTACAGTCTCGTCCCTCTTCCTTCAAATATACATCAATTTCATCTGCAGCTTTACTATGACAATATAATCTAGTATATTCTGTGACACAGAGAGGGACCCTTTATTATCTAATGTTCTCCACATACAAATGGTAATTTTCGAGCAATAATCCTCATTCATCAACAACATGTGCAGTGGGAAAGACTGCGGTGTAACATAGACGCAAACAGCATGCCCAAAACTCAGGCATGATGCAGGGATATACAACTTACGTTGTATGATGATGATGATGATGATGATGATGATGATGATGATGATGATGATGATGATGATGATGATGATGATGATGATGATGATGATGATGATGATGATGATGATGATGATGATGATGATGATGATGTCCCAATCAGTTGGAGCTCCATCAACCAATTCCCCACCAGGCGTTTGTCTGATTGCACATTTATCACCCAGAGTACTTTTCTTTCCTTTACGGGTGGCTTTACATTGAGTGACAAGCCAAATGGTTTCCTGTAAGCCAAGAAACCATTTGCAACGCTGGGTGGTAACCATATAATGGTATAGGATACATTTACCTATGGTACTTTATGGAAACACACAGAGTATTCGGTACACAACATGACAACTTCGTAATACTTAGGTGTAGAGGACAATGTGCATTAAGTACTGATGATGATGATGATGATGATGATGATGATGATGATGATGATGATGATGATGATGATGATGATGTCCCAATCAGTCGGAGCTCCTTCAACCAATTGCCCACCAGGCGTTTACGGGTGGCTGTGCATTGAGTGACAAGCCAAATGCTTTCCTGTAAGCCAAGAAACCATTTGCAACGCTGGGTGGTAACCATATAATGGTATAGGATACATTTACCTAAGGTACTTTATGGAAACACACAGAGTATTCGGTACACAATATAACCACTTCCTAATACTTAGGTGTAGAGGACAATGTGCATCAAGTACTTTATTTATGCACAAATGATAGTTAAATGTTCTCTACATACAAATGGTAATTTTCGAGCAATAATCCTCATTCATCAACAACATGTGCAGTGGGAAAGACTGCGGTGTAACATAGACGCAAACAGCATGCCCAATACCCAGGCATGATGCAGGGATATACAACTTATATTTTAGTTAGATGCAGGATTAGATGATGATGATGATGATGATGATGATGATGATGATGATGATGAAGATGATGATGATGATGATGATTAGTACATGCCGACCGACGGCTATATGGTATAGGATACATTTACCTAAGGTACTTTATGGAAACACACAGCGTATTCGGTACACAATATAACCACTTTGTAATACTTAGGTGTAGAGGACAATGTGCATCAAGTACTTTATTTATGCACAAATGATAGTTAAATGTTCTCCACATACAAATGGTAATTTTCGAGCAATAATCCTCATTCATCAACATGTGCAGTGGGAAAGACTACGGTGTAACTGAGGCGCAAACAGCATGCCCAATACCCAGGCATGATGCAAGGATATACAACTTATATTTTAGTTAGATGCAGGATTAGATGATGATGATGATGATGATGATGATGATGATGATGATGATGATGATGATGATGATGACGATGACGATGACGATGATGATGATGTTGTCCCATCTAGTTGGAGCTCCTTCAACCAATTGCCCACCAGGCGTTTGTCTGATTGCACATTTATCACCCCTAGTAACAAATGGTTTGTGGGGTTACGGGAAAGCATGAATCTCGCACTACTTACGGAGTAACCCGAAAGTAGTACTGCATCAAAAGAACGAATGGTGGCTAACTCCTCCCAGCCACCTTATTTTAACAGTAGAGTCTCTGTCGGACAGAGTTCCAAATCATGTTGTATTTTCTATTTCTTCCTTGTCTGCGTAGCAGAAGTTCTATCCGTCTTTTTAGTTTGGCAATGGACGACATAGTCTCTGCCCAACAAGAGCTGCGAGAACGACATAATCGTTTACATCACGTCTATTTGTCCAATAGGTAAGACCGTGGCAAACATCCATGTGTTGGTATGATCACTATTACGTTCTCATAATATTTGCCTCAATGTCACCGC
>NW_027645351.1:0-4995 GCF_032717465.1 Coenobita brevimanus | reverse complement strand
TGTCAGAGAGTTGGAACGTACAGGAGGCTTAGGCTGAGAGGTATGGCGTGGGGCATGAGGAGCGAATGTAAGGTCAGTCTGTGTCTCCACCGTGCACATCACAGGACGGGACACAACCGCCGATGCATAGGAGATATTAGGTTTGGGAGTTGCATGCAACTCCTTCACCTTCTTCCTAGCATCGTAAAAGGATATGCCCTCAGTTGCCTTCACTGTGCAGACCTCTTTCTCCTCCTTCCACTTGGGACAAACCCGAGAGGAAGTGGGGTGAGCGCCCTGGCAGTGAAAGCAACATTCATTCTCTGATGTACAGTGGTCAGCAGAATGGCCTACAGCCGACCACTTGCCACATACTAGGTTAGAAGACCGACAAGCCTTTTCATGGTGTCCATATATCTGACATTTTGCACAACGAAGGGGGTTCGGGATGTATGGTCTGACATTGAAAATTTCGTATCCAACTTTCACATTGGCTGGAAGAGATACTTTTCCAAAAGTCAAAACAACTGTTGCGGTCTTTGTCCTTATACCTTCCGAAAATCTTGTAATAAACCTGGCCTCTATTACATCTTGCTGAGCAAGTTCCTGTACGATTTCTTCCTCTTCCATAGGCACCAGATCCCTGCAGGTGATAACACCCTTGCAGGAATTCATGGAGTGGGGGATCGTCGTCTGGACATCGTAACTGTGGAACTTCCTCAGTTTCAGCAAGTCCTTTACCTGGGCAGAATTGATTGTCTTTACCAAGAGATCTCCACTTGCAAGTTTTTTAACTTGTTCCACCTCACCTGCACACCCATCAATCACCTTCTTGAAGATGAAGGGATTATGACTGGACAAAGGAGTAGAACCAACCACATGAATTAAGAAAAATGATGTGTTATTTACATTTATGTCAAGGCGGGTACGTGTCTGGGGCCGTTCAGTCTGGGGACAGTCCGTCCGTTGGTCAGTCGGGGGTCGGTCATGACCACCTCCCCACTGAAGGGGGTTGGGGAGGCAGTAGGGTTGTCTGCCATAGTTACCACTTCCCCGTCACGGGGGAAGTGGGAAGAAGGAGAAAAACAAAGGACAAAAAACCCGGGGCAAAACACCTAAAGCTAAGATTGCCCTCTCAAACCATTCCAGGGAGGCCCGACAGTGTTGCTTCACGCCCCAGAGCGATCAGTGGGGGGGACCCTCTGTGGGCGAGTAAGCAAAGGTAATCTTAGTAAATAGATATAGACACCTACTATATCTCTATCAAGGGTAGGGAGGAATATGAGAACTAGCTATCCTTAATGTCACCAGAAGGGTGAAAAAAAAAAGGTAATGACGGTGAGGCAACCCTGCAGCTAGAGGAGAGCCAGAGAAACACGTCTGAACGCTCCGCGACCATGCATGAAAGTCCATCTTTTTTTTTTTTTTTTTTTCCGGCCTATCAACCATCGGGGCCGATGCCCCTGGTTATTAAGGCCATGGATATATATATATATATATATGAATATACATTTAAATATATATACATATATATACAAATATATATATATACATACATACATACACACACACACACACACACACACACACACACACACACACACACACACACTTCCATGCATACATACAGACACACTTTCATGCAAACGTACATATATATATAATAATTTTAATCTTATTTATTTATTTTTTTGTATTTTTATTTTTTTATTTTTCTTGGTTTTATATTTTTCATACCTTATATTATAAAACTAAAATACCTAATGTAAAGACCCTAAAACTAATCACCTAACAGACAAATCGCTAACCTATACTAAATCCTACAGAGACAAATAGCTAGACCTACACTAATGGTAAAAATACCTCGACTAACAGAACACCATCGACTGCAGATATGTAATGCCTTTCTACATGACATACCTGCACTCATCACCTGGTGACTGTCAGTCGAGGCACAACCTAATATAGGGGACATCAATATATGAAAGGGAACCAGACGAGTCAGGAACATTTCCATATACGTCAGCTGTCGTCCCTAATTAGAATAACTTAAGCAAGATAATATAATGTATTTACATAATTTGTACAAAAAGTGAAGAACCTCGCCCAGCAGACCACCATCGACTGCAAGTGCCCAATACCTTCCTATATTGCACACTTGCACTCATCAGCTGGTGACTGTCAGGCGAGGAACTTGGCTTAATGTAGGGGACATCTATATTAGAAATAGATCGGTGGGAGGAGGAACTATTTAAAATATGTCAACTGTCAACCCTAATTAATATTACAATATATACATATTTACTGTTCATAAAAACCATAACCACACAGTAAAAAAGTCACATCACTCTGATCAGTCCGGTCTCTCTCAAGAAAGCCATCAATTTATCAGTCATAACAATGTCCCCATCACCCAGGATGGTGGAAAGGGTGAAGGGGACGTCTACTGCGCCGCAGTAATTTATAAGTGAAGCACGTTCACGAATAAATCGCCGACAGCGCAGGATGATATGACTGATAGATAACACCGCATTACAGATGTCACAGTGCGGTGGGAAGCGTCTTTCCATATATGGTTTTATGTGGGTTACAATGGTGGCATTAAGCCGTAACCGTGCCAACACTTTTTCTTCTAGGCGACTGGGACGGTTGGCAGTGTCCCAGTCGCCCAGGTACGGCTTACAAGTTGGAATATTTAGTCTGGTCCACTGACCTTGCCACAGAAGATTTATTGATTTCTTTCCGAGAGAGAGACTCGACCGTAGATCACGAGGAACGTCCCAAGTCTCCTCGAGCTCTACAGCCGACTTTGCAAGTAAGTCAGCCTGCTCATTGCCGTAGATACGACAATGACCAGGCACCCAGATCAGCGTGAATGACTTGTTGCATGAATGCAACTTATTAACGATGCGGCCCTGGATCTCGTGAGAGTCCGTAGTACAAGATGCAATTGCCTGAAGGGCTGATTTTGAATCTGAAAATATGACAAATGAGTCATGCCTAGAATTGAGAGCATAGTCTATGGCTTTGTCAATAGCAAAGAGTTCTGAAGTAAACACAGATGTATGAGTCGGCAACCGATACCTGAGGGCACATTCAGTCGACCACACACTTGCACCCACACATTCACTCGACTTGGAGCCGTCGGTGTACAATTGATGGGACCCCAAGTGACGAACAATGATGTTACGAAACAAGTGGTGGACCTCCGCCTCCGGCGCCTTGGCCTTTGGTGCTGGGAGCCATGATACATCCACTGTAAAGCTGGGTGGCTCCCAAGGCGCTATATTTTTTAGCACCAACTTGTCACAGTCACTGGGGTCCACACCAAGCTCCTGAGTCAGTAAGTGGAGGCGAGCGGCAAGTGGCCGACGCACCCCCCGCAGTAGGTGGTGGTATTGACGCAGGGGGGTACAGGCCACATTGCCGATATTACTTTTCCTTAATGTCCTTATGCCGTAGGACAAGGCCAGGTGGTCACGGCGAATACGGAGGGGAGGCACATTCGCCTCCACTTCCATACGAGCCACACGGGTACACCGGACAGCTCCAAGACACATTCGCAAACATTTATTCTGTAACACATCCAATCCTTTCAGCGTGGCATCGGATGCCGAGCCATACACCTGTGCGCCATAGTCTAGCTTCGATCGAATAAGGGACTTATACACCATTAATAAAGATTTTCTGTCGGCACCCCAGGTAGTACCCGCTAGGTACTTGAGGACATTTAACGGTTTATCACAACGAGCAAGCAAAGTATTAACGTGAAGTTTAAAATTCATTCTACGATCAAAATGTATTCCTAAAAATTTTACAGAATTTTGAAAAGGTACCGCCTGATTATCCAAAGTTAAGCACAAATTAGGTACGTTACGATTAGTGAAAACTATAGCGGCACACTTACGGACGGAAAACTTAAATCCCCACTGCAAGGCCCATTGGTGGACGGAGTCAAGGGCTGCTTGAATCCGCCCAGCCGAAAATTGTGCATTACGGGAAGAGTGCCATATTGCACAATCGTCAGCGTAGAGTGAGTATTTAAGATTCCTCGGGATGGGAGCTGATGACAGAATATCATTGATCATAATACTAAATAAAGTAGGACTAAGCACACTTCCCTGTGGCACCCCGTTTTCCTGGATAAATATATCCGATGTTACGTTACGGGGCAATTTGACAGAGAAAGTTCTGTCCCTTAAGAAATTTGAAATAAAAACAGGCAAATTTCCTCTTAAACCATAAGCATAGAGCTTCATTAGTATACCGTGTCGCCAGGTCATGTCATAGGCTTTATGGATGTCCAAGAACACCCCTATCATGAATTCTTTATTGGCAAATGCCTCTGCAATACAATGCTCCAAATTCATTAAATGATCTAGTGAACTTCTGTATTTACGGAAGCCACATTGTTGATCATTTAACAAATTCTTCGACTCTAAAACAAAAAGAAGCCTATTGTTAACCATACGTTCCATGACCTTACATAGACAAGAAGTCAACACAATAGGACGAAATGAAGTGGGATTCATAAGACGACCAGCCTCTTTGGGTATCGGTATGACGTGCGCAAAGTGCCATGAGTTTGGGAACGTTCGAGACGCCCAAATCTCATTGTACAATGCTAACATCTTAATCAGGTTGTCCTGATTAAGATGCTGGATCATACCGTACGTGATGGTGTCTGGTCCAGGGCTGGTGTCTTTACAGGATTTAAGGGCAAGGAGCAGTTCATCTAGCGTAAACTCTTGGTTGTACGGGGAGTTTACGTCTTCTGTGGCAAAGTCTAATATCTGTAGCTCAGCCGTGCGTTTATGATGTTGGAAACGCGGGTCATAATTGGCTGAGCTACTTACATGAGAAAAACTCCTGGCGAGGATGTTAGCAACGTCCACGGGCTCGTCATAGGTGGTGTTATTCACCTGCAAGGTGGTGACAGGGAAGTATGGGCGTTTATTATTTAATAATCTTATAGTGGACCAGACTTTACGTAATGGTGTTGTACGAGTCACCGTG